>NW_006263473.1:854528-859528 GCF_000469605.1 Apis dorsata
GCTGGAATCGTTCCGCGTTTCGTTGCTTGATATTCAACCGATTATTTATTATCGTTACACGCCGTGGTCATCATTCTTCACGGGTTACGGCATAGGCGTGCTCGTTACCTTATATATAATGATTCGTCGGTACGTCCACCTCGAAGGTATATTAGGAGACCACAGGCCATTATTACGGCAGGCCATCGCGAAACACCGGTAGTAATTGGATTCGGACGTTGAAGCATTTTGGCCGAGAGTGATTAATTTCCTCCGCGTTAAGGAGTTAATTGTGTTTGAACTGTTGCGAAAGCTTGGCTTGGAGTTTGACGGGTGGTTTAACGTTAATGGGAGCAGGAGGAGTGGTCCGCGCGGAGGAAAGTTTTTGGTTTCTTCTCGAGGGTTGATTTATTATTTCTCCTTGTCCTTCTAATTTTGTCGTGCGGCTAAGTATTCGGTTTTAAGTTATTAAAGAGGAGGAGTTCGATAAAGGAAAATTTTTGTCTCGTTGGGGGGAAGGGGATAAAGGTAACTAATTGAAAATTTCGAATTAAATTAATTAATTAGCTGTTACAGTTGATCTACTCGTATAATCTTTATTCAATTATCTCTGATAATAGATGTTCGCATCATCACACGAATCAAATAAAATTTAGACAGTATTTATCGATTGAAGAAACATCTGAATCTGTGAATATTCGTTTTACTTTTGTAATTGACAAATATTGAAGAGATTAGAAAGTTTTTTAGTTATAATATTCATCGGTCACTAAATAAGCAGAATGGAAAAGAATAAAATCTATTATTTTCAAAAATACATGATTAACAAATATCGAAGAGGTTAGGAATTCGATCCTTTTATTTATAATATTCATCAGCCACTAAACAGAATGAAAAACATTTTAGAACTAAGAATAAAAAGAAACGAGAAAATTATCAAAGCTTGTTTTCAAAAGTATACGATTAACAAATATCGAAGAGGTTAGGAATTCGATTCTTTCACTTATAATATTCATCACCCACTAAACAAGCAGAATAAAAAAGATTCTAGAAAGAAAAAAACTAAGAAAAAAAGAAAAATTGTCAAAGCTTGTTTTTAAAAATACACGATTAACAAATATCGAAGAGGTTAGGAATTCGATCCTTTCACTTATAATATTCATCACCCACTAAACAAGCAGAATGAAAAAGATTCTAAAACTAAGGAAAAAAGAAGGCGAAAATTGTCAAAGCTTGTTTTCAAAAATATACGATTAACAAATATCGAAGAGATTAGGAATTCGATCCTTTCACTTATAATATTCATCACCCATTAAACAAGCAGAATGAAAAAGATTCTAGAAAGAAAAAAACTAAGAAAAAAAGAAAAATTGTCAAAGCTTGTTTTCAAAAATACATGATTAACAAATATCGAAGAGGTTAGGAATTCGATCCTTTCACTTATAATATTCATCAGCCATTAAACAAGCAGAATGAAAGACATTCTAGAACTAAGGAAAAAAGAAGGCGAAAATTGTCAAAGCTTGTTTTCAAAAATACACGATTAACAAATATCGAAGAGGTTAGGAATTCGATCCTTTCACTTATAATATTCATCAGCCATTAAACAAGCAGAATGAAAGACATTCTAGAACTAAGGAAAAAAGAAGGCGAAAATTGTCAACGCTTGTTTTCAAAAATACACGATTAACAAATATCGAAGAGGTTAGGAATTCGATCCTTTCACTTATAATATTCATCAGCCATTAAACAAGCAGAATGAAAGACATTCTAGAACTAAGGAAAAAAGAAGGCGAAAATTGTCAACGCTTGTTTTCAAAAATACACGATTAACAAATATCGAAGAGGTTAGGAATTCGATCCTTTCACTTATAATATTCATCAGCCACTAAACAAGTAGAAAAACATTCTAGAATTAAGATTTCTAGAATGAAAAAGATTCTAGAACTAAGGAAAAAAGAAAAATTGTCAAAGCTTGTTTTCAAAAATACGCGATTAACAAATATCGAAGAGGTTAGGAATTCGATCGTTTCATTTAACATAACCTAACACATATACATAGATTTTTAGACAAATGCAACAGGAATAAGAAAAGTTCGTTTCCAATTAATTTTAAACCACCAACGAAATTATACACCTTATATATAATATTAAGAAATATCGAAGAGGTTAGGAAGCTCGCTTGCAACGTGATCCGCTACGTACAGATCGGCCACTAGGCAAAGGGAAAAGAGCGAAGCGATCCTAACGTCAATCACGATTACGTGGATGAGTTTTCAGCGCGCGTCTCATTAGCCCACGCCCTCATTATTACGTTATCAACGTCCCCGGGCTCGCATAATGGCCTCTGAATATATTTATGAGGGTAATCCCCGCGGCCGTGCGCGGCCATACGAAAGCGGCCTCTCTCGGTCCGTATAACAATAATCCTTATATCCCCCACATAATTGTGCCCGCGGAGGATTTATAGAGCTGGTCTCGGCCACTGATCCTATCTAACGATCTGCCCATTGAGCAGCCCTGCCTAGGAGTGGAACGAAGATGCAACCTGCTCGCCTCGGGAATGGGGATTCATTCAAGCTCACCGACCGTCCTTATACGAGTATCTTTCTTTCTTTCTCTCCGACCAAACATCGAAATAAAGTGTCCGAAAAATAATCCTCGAAACGAGGAGACTCGTCATTGTCTTATTCGTGGTTGAACGAAGCAATTAGTTAGTTAGTCGAACAAGTGCAAATGACTTTTTTCCCCCCCACATTATTTCCAAGATAAAAATAATATTAAAATATCCGAAATTCGTTGAAATTATTATTCGCCATTCTATTTTAAATATAAAAGGTTATCTTTTTCTTACGTGAGTATCGAGTTTGGTTCAGATCGTTTCTGTTGGAAATCGAGTTTTTTAGGGTCGTCGAGATTTCGTTCGATGCTCGTTTCGTATGGGTCGATTGGTTTATCGAAAGTAATTTCACTGGGCCCTCAACAATTTGGTTGTCCACGGACTTATCTGATCCGCGACGATTGATCGCGGTCCCGATGCCTTTTATGCGGGGTTTAGTCGTTTTTCGATTAAAGATGTTTCGTGCGTGGTCTTTTAACGCTTGAGATCGTTTGAACGAATCGATGATTTTAAAAGAGTCGTTGATTTCTTGATAAATTTTACTTTTTATAATTTTTCTTCTTCTCTTCTGTAAAATCGAATCGTAATGAATCTTTAAAATTACTGGGTGCAGGTATAAAAAAAATTATAAATTCATCGTGCCAGGTAAAATGCCAGAAACTCTATTACAGTCGTGTGTACATTCATCATCATTCGGAATGTCATCAGAGATCACTTTCATTGTGCACGGATCCTGCTCATTTCTGAATAATTCCACTCCCTGTTTTTTCCTTCCCCTCCCCTTCCTCGGGAAAAGGGCATCACGTTGTCTCCAAATAAGGAGCTGGTGATGATCCAGTGAGATAGATTCGCGTGTCATTAGCAACGATTTCAATCCGAAATTGCTCTGTCAATTGTGGGAGCGGTCCACGTTTATTCACCGTGGTAGAGAAACAACCTCTCGTCATTAGAAACGCTTCTTTTGGCTTAAGTCGGCATAAGGGCCGCCTAACGCGCAGTATCGTGAAAGTTAAAACGAACAGTCGAAGAATCCAGTTTTGGTGGGAATCCGAACGTGAACGTGAGTCGATCCCTCGTATTATTGTTTAAAATTGCTTTTTCCGATTCGCGTAGGAAATTTGCCGTTTCACAACAATTTTGAAAGTGAAAAGTTGAAAGGAGGAAGAAGAGAGAATCAATATCGTTCGATCTCATTCATTAACGCCTTTATTTAAAGATTAAGATTACCGATTATGTTTTTTATTTTATAATTTATCACGAAACGAAATAAAAAAATCCAAAAATATAATTACTCTTTTTAATATATATATAATGTAGATATAAAATATAGATAAATATAAAATATAGATATAATATAGATAAGTAACACACAATTACAAGTCGAGCAATGTCACGAATCTGGTCAACGTTACAAATAATACCGTTTCTCTGACACGTCTCTCTCTCTCTCTCTAAATTATCCCCAGAAGAAAGAGAGAGAGAGAGAGAGCAATTTGTCGCCAACAACTTTCGACCAACTTCCGATCAGACAACGTCGATAAGGCCAATTACGATCGTACGACCGTTCCAGAGACGGTCCCCGCCGGAAATCGTGCAGTTTCGTGCGCACGACACAGAAATAATGAAAAGCCGACCGATAAATAACGTATTGGAAACCGCGGGAGGCGTATAATTCATTCCGCGAGAATATAGCCCTTACACCTCTCTCCCTCTATTTCTCTTTTTCTCTCTCTCTTTCTCTCTCTGTCCCTGACGGTAGGATTCTCCATAGCTGCCATAAATCCGAGCGCTACCATCCGAGGCTCTAATTGCATTATAAATTGTGCATGCGCCTGCACATCCTGGCGGGCGCGGAGAGCGCAACGCGCTACCTCCCCCCTCCCCTCACTCGCCGTGTCGAATCACCGCTTCCAGGATGCTGGCAGGATACGTACGTATCGTGGGGAGTACGTTTCCTTCGTGGAGGAGATTCAATTTCTCGAAGGGGATTGGGAATTTACGTTGGCCGGTGTCTTCGAGGCGATTAAGGCGAGTGAGGTCCGTCGTTTCGAGCAAGGTTAGGGGAATCATCGTGGGCGAAAGTTTCGTAGAGGGCGTTGCGCGAGTTTGAAGAAAGAAAGAGAGAGAGAAAAAAAGAAAGAGAGAAAGAGAGAAACAAAGAAAGAGAGAAAGAAAGAGAGAAAGAGAGAAAGAAAGAGAGAAAGAGAGAAAGAAAGAGAGAAAGAGAGAAAGAAAGAGATAAAGAGAGAAAGAAAGAGAGAAACAGAGAGAGAGAAAGAAAGAAAAAGACAAAGAAAGAAAGGAAGAAAGAAAGAAAGAAATAAAGAGAAAAAGAAAGAGAGAGAAAGAGAGAAAGAAAGAAAGAGAGAAAGAGAGAAACAAAAAAAGAGAGAAAGGAAGA
>NW_006263473.1:859807-863051 GCF_000469605.1 Apis dorsata
TAAAGAAAGAGAGAAACAGAGAGAGAAAGAAAGAAATAAAGAGAAAAAGACAAAGAGAAAAAGAAATAAAGAGAGAAACAGAGAGAGAAAGAAAGAAAGAGACAAAGAGAAAAAGAAAGAAAGAGAAAAACAGAGAGAGAAAGAAAGAAAGAAAGGAAGAAAGAAAGAGAGAAAGAGAGAAAAAGAGAAAGAAAGAGACAAAGAGAGAAAGAAAGAAAGAAAGAAAGAAAGAGAGAAAAAGAGAAAGAAAGAAAGAAAGAAAGGGAGAGGTGTCTTTCGTATTAGAGAAGAGAGATTAATTTGTTCCCCTCGAGTGATCGAGTTACAATGGATTGATAAAGGAGTTAAGTTGTAATTGTTATGAAGAGAGAATGATCCCTTTGAGATATTTTCTAAAAAGGGAGAAAAGTTTATTCGTCAAGAGTTTTGAAAGAATATGTTCGAAATATTGAATGTTATCATCCATTTGAATATTATTCCGACTAATCATTTGCCAGAAACATCTTGCCAGGACGGCTCTAACTAACGTCATTGTACGACCTAATCTCCCAACACGAACCAGTCCCGTGTAGAGGAAATGGATTGCAAGCCCGAGCATTTAATTGGTCTTTATAGATCCTGGCCGTTGTCCATTGCCACGTTACAATATTACACGTGTTGCATGCAAATTAATATCGAGGGTAATTAGCACTCACCGTTGTATAACCGGACGTCGAATCAATGTCGGGCTGTTGTTAGATATACACACGTCGGCGAAGAGAAACCGGAAACGCGGCCTCTGAAAACGTGTCCCACGTTGAACTAGCGCGGCCGTACACGGCCAATAATAAAAAATGCGTAAGCTGTTAATAACGACGGTCGCTTCTACCTAACGAGTCCTCATTAGCATCGTGATGTCGACGTAAGTTATTGCGCCTAATGATAGAGGCGTCTGTGAATGTGGCCACGGGAGGAATAGAAGAATAATAATAAACGAATAAAATGGATGGATAAATAAATAAACAAATAAATAACGAAAGAAGAAGAGATGGAAGCTCGAAGGAGTTGAGCAATGGAGTTGTAGAACCGGAAGATCGTCCGTCCATTCGTGGAAGAGAAAGAATATGGAAGGAGGTGGGGAGAAAATCATACGCGTTTTGACACGAGCATAAAATCTGTCCGATATTGGATGGAAGAAAGTTGTAGCTTCGAGATAGGACATGTCCGAGGAATTAACGTGGAATTTAATAAAATTTTATAATAACAGTGAGAGAGTTATTATAGTGTAGTTATACGCGTAGTGATTTCTATCTTCTGTTTATCGTGTAGTGAGAAATTGGATGAAATTAGACGGAAGGAATTACTCCTTCTACCGTGGCTCCGATGGAAGGAAAGAAAGAGAATGTATTATTAAAACGGTATGTCTTCGTGGTTGAAAGGTAGGTTTATCGTTTTTTTCAATTCCAAGGTGAAATAATTTAGAAATATTTTGCCATACAAAATTCCTCTCTGTTCTTCGTATTGTAATACATTAAATTCACGAAAATATCTCTAATATTTAGAAAATAACATCTCTTTTCTCGAAACACTTTTAATTTGAAGTTAAAGACTTTTTTCTTCATTGAAAAAAATTACCAATAGAATTCACGAATCATTTCTCACTTATTATATACAATTTATAATTATTCAAGTTCAAAATAATTATAATTATAAGAGTTAAATTTGATTATCCTTGATCCTCAAAATCCTTGTAATTGTATAACAATTGATATATAAAGATTTGTTAATCGATCTACTTTTCACAATTTGCGAGAAGCGCTGGTAGCAGTCTACAAACGTCGAGACGGCCGAGGCGATTAGAAAGTCTCCCTCGTCGGGCTTAAAAGTACACGAGCTCGCGATCCACGGGTGCGAAGGAGGAGAAGCTCTTAGCCGTGCTCGAACCGTTAATCGCAGCCGTAATTACGATAATCGCTCATTGATTGCAAGGTGAACGTGCACCTTCTGCACTTTCCTGCATCGCGATACCATCTGCGAACACCAGAAGATCGGACACGTTCCCTTGACAAAATTTCTCATTCAGAATGCGAAAGAGAAAAAAAAAAAACACGAATACTTTTATTTCTCTTCTTCGAACAATACCATTAAATCAGTCCCACCTGTTAAAAGCAGCCACCTCGTCTCATTTGCCCCGAAAAAAAAAAAAATAGACACGAACGATGATACGAGAAAACGAGGAATCCGAAAATTACCCTCTGCCCAATCTAAATCTCCTTCCCATTAACAGGCTCTAAACGTCTCCCTCTTTTCTCCTCCCTCGTTCTCCTCGCTCGAATTCCCTCGCGCAATTACAAATCACGCGCGAAAGTGGCGCGTACCATCCTCAACGAGGCCGCTCGTTTAAATCGGTGCCCGCAGTGGCGAGTTGATTAATGCCGCCACCCACGCGTCCACCGCGATCCAATTTCCAGGACAGGCGATCGCTTCTGCGAGAGAGAGAGAGAGAGAGAGAGAGATTATGGGGCGCAATTAGCCGAGAGCAGAGGAGGAGGACTACGTGCCACGTGATCGACGCGGTGAGCGTGACTTATCGGAGAGAGGAGTAGTATTCCGCTCGAGCGAGGTGAATACGCGCGGCGTGAATAAAGACATTAATAAAGGGGGGCCTGGAGTGCGTGGCGACGAGCGAGGCGGAGACGCGAGCGAGGAGAGCTCTGCGAGGAAGCAAAAGGTGGGAATACAATACGCGGCGTGGACGGAGGATAATGGATGCTCGAGAGAAAGAGAGAGAGAGAGCTGTGTAACGGATACTTGCTCTAGATGGTGGTGCTATCTGGTGGTGCAGCCTCTGATGCCCGCTCGGATATAAGCCGCGTTATCGCGGCCGAGAATCGCGGGGATCGAACAAAACCCGCCCGGCCCGCCGCCGCCTCCCTCCCCACGCGGAAGCCGGGCGGATGACAGCGGGATGTTGTCTTAATACGCGACGCGATGCCACCGCTTTCTCGCCGCCATTGTTACGTAGATCCTCCAAGGCGCGCCGATTCCATCTTGATTTTCGTCTTCTCTCGTTCTATGCGCGAGATTTTCTATTCGTTTCGATCGGTTTCGTCGAGGATTTCCAAGGTTTCGAAGATTCATTCGTCGTTTCGTTAATTTTAAGATTTTAAGTTGTTACAAATGTTAGGTTAGGTTTCACGAAACTTCTATTCGCATGAGATTTAAATGCACATACATCTGTATACACTCAATATATATATATATA
>NW_006263473.1:863388-866778 GCF_000469605.1 Apis dorsata
AAATTAAGATCGCGTGAAAAGAGTCGTGTCGTTACGGCAAATCGATAGAGAGATATTTTTGAACGAAGAAATAACAATTACATTGTATAAATTACAATGTCCCGATATAGGAGAAAGGGAAAACGTTCTACCAACTTTTTATCTCCATCTCCAAGTACACGGCCAAGTATCGTTATATAAGTGCACAGCATTGGATTCGCGGCGCGAAACTCCCTCGTGGTCCCTTCGTGTAAACGAGAAAACGGGACGAGTTCTTGGTTACCCTTGTCCCGGCCGGCTTTATCTCGTACCCCTCTTCGTGAGCCTCGGCTCGACCATTAGTCGTTGTCAGTGTACGTCCAGCCTCTCCTCTTCTGGATCAAGAACCAGGAACCAACCACTCCAACCTCTCCCTGTTCGTGCTCCGTTGCGCCGCTCGTAACGTGACCCCTTCACCACCTTCGAGGAATTAAGATATCGAGTCTCTCGCCGACGAGAGGAGAACGGAATTATTCCTTCCCTCCCCCCCCCTTCCTCCTCGTGTTTTCTCGATGCTTTCTTTACGACTCGTCCGCTATGATCGATCGCCGTTTCAGCATACGATTCCAATAGTTTCTGGGAATGGAGGGATCGAGGGATCGTTTGTCTCTTCCGCCTTTGTCTCTCCTTGAACGAGCAACAAGATTCAGTGACCTATTGCAGGGGCGGCATTTCGAAGATGAAATTAAGGTGGATTTGCAAAGTTTCGGACGATTGTACGTTGTTATCTTGTCTTTCGTGTTGCGTTTTTTTTTCGAGGTTTGGTGTATGATAAGATTAGTTATCAGGTGGGTTTTTTTTTTTTGAATGTTCTTCTAGTTCTTGGAGTTTTATTCTAAGGATATTTATAAACGTATTTAATTCGCTTTGGTCGATTTTATAAACTCAGCAAACCAGCCAGAGAGGTACTTCGCGAGGCTCGTATCTTTATTTCTTCCATCCATTTTTACCTTCGATCGATTTATAGTCGTATAGGTTGATCTAAACGTATATATTTTCTGAATTTTATAATCTGCTGCATAAATTTTGTAATCTCTTTCTCCGATTATTTATTCGTAAGAAAACATGTTTTTCGTTCGTAAGATTAATAATATTCGAATTTTTACGTTCTCCCTTTTCTTTTCTCTTTTTCAACGAATAATAAAATTTTCCTAATTCTTCGATCAAATTTCTTTTGCCAGGAAATTTTAACGATATCGTTTCGCCGTTTCCTCGGACGAGTGTCGATTACAAACTCTGTGTATTCCAAATCCTCGCCTTTATTTCACTTCATCCCTTAACACATTTTATCAACCACCGCGTTTATGAGCTGTCGCCCAGTAACGAACGGACCTGTTCCATCGACAAATCCTTACTCTTGGAAAGAACGAAAGAAAAAAATCAGGCAGAGTTAAACTCGACGCAGAAAATGTGCGGTGTCTCTCCTCACAATGAGCGCATCAATCCAAGTACACAGTTTCACAACTGAGCTCGCTTTACTTTCGTAAAGTATTCACAGAGGTAAAAATATAACTTCTCGCTGAAAGAGTTTAATCGTGTCGGTCGTAATTCGCCATAAATCGAATGAAGAAACTCAGGTGTCGAGCGAATGGGTTCGACGAAGGTTTGGCATTGTGCAATTCCGCTGACTCGCGAAATGGTGGCATCTTGCCATCTTTCGAGATTTTTGGGGGCAACGGGAACCATTGTTGTGCAAAAATAACAACGTATAATTTTATCATTCTTAACCTCGTTCGCTCTCTTTTCGACAAATTTACAATCGAGATTGCGATGAATTTTCTTTGTTTTCCTTGTTTTTCTTTCTCTCGTTTATTTAACACTTGTGTACTTTATTTTCCTCTGTATATTGTTATTGCATCTCATTTTACAAGTCACCTCAATATTCATCTTTTAACACAAAGTATCTCGTCTTTATTCTATACTGTCACCAATTCTTAAAATCTTAAATTTCTAAAAAAAACGTATATTCATCCTTTTTATTATTCTTCTTCTCGTAGAGAATAACAAACTTAAAAATTAAATTCTGCGAAATTGAAAAAATGACAATGGCCAATTAAGATTGTCCCGATCTCTGAATTCTTTCGATCGATAAAAAAGGAAAATTAAGAGTGGAAACAGGAAAGGCCCGGATAATCCCTTATTATATTAGATGCACGAGAGTCGGTTGATAAAAAAATTTTCACCGATATATATCCTTCCCCGAAGCTATCAAATTCCTCGTGGATAAAGACGTGGGATACGTTGGACGGCTCGTGAATGGGATTATTAATATTTCCCTTTGCCTGCGCATCTCTTCTCGCGGCCTTTCTCTCGCATCGCCTCGAAGCGATCCGAGCGAGATACCCTTGCCGATAATTTATGCGAAATCGTGAAATCAAGTTTTACTACTTCTCGCCCATCCCTTCGGAGACCTTCCTCGCGCATAGATAATTAAGATATCCGTTTCCACCGGATTTATTAATATATTTCTTGCAATCCCCTTTTCCTTTATTCGATGGCATTTGAAGAGGTGTAAAGAGATTTTATGGAAGATACAGAATAAAATTTAAATTCGTTAGCGTTTAAAGATTACACGCGTTGGTTTCAGCGAGACATTGTGACGATTTGTGACGCGACACTAGCGCCGCCCGACCATTAACTACTATTAATACCCAACGTGCTTGCATATATCCATACATTTCCCTAACTATTGCTTTATTACTATTCCAACGTTCGAATATTTTCCAATAAACGTAACAAAAAATATATATATATATATATAAATTTCACATTAATTCTTCTTGAAAGTTAATATCGAATCGTCGAATAATCAGAAAACATTCAAGCAACCAGTAATAACAAACTTGATCATCTTATCTATCAAGAATATTAACGCAACCATCTTCCCAACCATCCCTGTATCTCAAGCTCAACTTATAACGATACCAGCGCACAAGCCTTCGAGGCAAAACTGAAAACTCCACCAACATCATCCATTCCTCTCCTCCCCCCTAAAAAGTCCACCGGTAATCAAAAAGAAGCACGTTATCGATAAGAGAGAACCAGTTGAGAATCTCTGAGCCGGATCTCGCTATTCGAAAGCAACGTCTATTACGGCCCCCCTTCCTACGTTCCCCGATAATTTCAACATTCCACAAATCATTTAACGAGGCACACGCGACCAGTACGCCCACAGCGTGGAAACACGCCCGATAATATCCGATCGAGGCTGGTTTCCATCCAGTTTCCCTTGAAACTGCGCGTGTCAACCCCGCGTTGTCTAAAGTCCGCCCACGTAGATAGAACGACGCGTGTCGATAGAAAGGAGAAAAACGGCCGAGAAAACGTTCCTCCTCCTCCTCCTCCTTCCAGTGGAAGGAAGATTTCTTTCTT
>NW_006263473.1:867045-874974 GCF_000469605.1 Apis dorsata
AGCGGAAGAAACGGAGCGTCGTGTATTTCGGGATCGCTGGTCTCCCTCTCTTGCTTGTTCTTTCTGCGAGCCTGTTCTCTTCGGTAATGGCGTTCGTGAAGGGAGATAATCGAATGGGTTGACTTATTTTGGAAACGGGCCGCGACTGGAATCCCGGATGATTGCCACGGTTTGTCGTTCCATCGGCTTGAGAGTCCAAAGGGCATGCTTTTTAGCTGCGAGATTGAGTCTTATGATGATCAATACCGATTTTTTCGTATATTATTGATTAATCGTATTAGATTAATTAGTAAACTCAATCGTTGATGCAAATCGGAGATTATTTTTAAATTCTGTATACTTTTATTAATTTTGCAATTCGTATATAAAAAGATTGAAAAAGAAAGATTTTAACCCTATTCGAGCTCTCAAATCAATTATCTTATTAGTTATTAATTAAATTTAATGTTAAATTTAAAAAGAAGAATTAAAAAGAAAATGAGATTGATTATGATAAATTTATTTGAAATAATTGATAATAATCCTTCACTTAATATCATCAAATTGATTATTTACATTTCTAATTATTATTGATTAATTCGATCACGATCATTTTATTTCCACAAATTTTCGATTTTCATTTAATTTCTTTCCTAATAACGAATTTTCAAATCATGTTCCTCTTCAAACGGTATATTTCTTCTCCATGCTCGTTTCCATTAATACCTTCCACGTTTCTGGAATCTTCCCTCGAGATCAAACTTCGCATCCTTGAAAAGACGAATTTCTTTCGCGAAACAAGTAGTCTGCGCAGAGTCGAGTTACCTCCTCCTCCTCTCCCCCTCCCCTCCCAGGAATAAAATATGCGTATTTTTACGCGTCCCCTTTCTTTCTATACGCGGCGTATCATTACTATAATGCATCGTTGGTGCTCGCGAGCAGAAACGAGAGAATCGAAATCGTCTTGATCGTCGGCGGTAACAGAGTAGGTTACTAATGGTGGGCTTGGTGGGTCGGTGGGTTGGTAGACTGGGTTGGGCCTCTTAGAGGTCCCACCGAGGTCAGCTGTACGAGGAGGATATGGTTGCCCAAGGCACCGATGACATCGACGAGCGAATAACCGGCAACTCGAGACTCTCTCCGACCGGCTACGTCCCGAACCAACAGGGATTCTCGCTTCTCTCAATGAAATATTCCCTGGCAATGATGCCGATCCATCCTCGACTCGTCTCTTCCCCTTTTTTGCAACACTTTTGAGCGATATTTGGCGATAAATATCGAGCGATTTGGCAATCCTCTGTGCAGGATTTTCCAAGATGGCGGTACGTCCCCTTTAGTGGAATTTTGTAAGTTCAAAGTTTTCTTTGATCCTCGTTTTATGAGGAGGATAGGTTAGGTTAAGTTAAATGTGAAAGGTGTAAGAGATTTGTTCCTCGAATTGTGTGGAATGTAACGAGGAATTATGAGGAGAGTTTCTATCCAAGAGTTTGTAATTTGGTCTTTCTTATTGGTTTGGAGAAATTATTATCTTCAAGAAACGTAGCTCTTTCGATATTGGCGATAATATTCTTTTTCATCGTCACAACCTAATTTGGACCATCTTCACAATATCTTTTTCTTCCCTGTTTCTTACCTGCTCGCTTAACCTCAAAAACGAAAAATCTTATTTTTTTTGTCCATTCATTGATCGAAACCCCATTCATCTTCTGCTTCTTTATCCCAAAATAATCTTACCGCGCGAATATTTTCTCGTTCGAGGTAAAGGAGATAAACTACGAATAATAATTATCCTGCGTGCTCCTCTTCGGAACCATCACCTCCGGGGTCGTGCGTGTGTGTTTCAATGCATAAAACGGCATCGTTTCGTGCGGCAGCCACGGCTCGGCATATGTCTTTGCCCGTTGGAAGGAAGAAAGAGGATAAAAAGAGGCGAGTAAGCCTCTCCTCAGGTTCAGGAGGGATGAGGAGGGCAAGCGTGGAGGAGATGCTGAAGAAGGCACAGGTCATGCAACAACAGGAAGGTTAGTTGCTCGGGGCGGCGACAAGCGAGCGAACACCATCTTGCCACGGCTCTTACATACGTAACCGGCTCTCATAATAATTTCACTCAAGCCACGAGGAACCCCGGATGGACGTGGAACCGCGCACGTTTCCTGGTACCTTATCCTATTTCGTCTAAAAATGTATTTCGTGTGGCGGAAGTTGGAAGTAGAATCGGACTTTACATATGTGAAGAACAAAGAAGGGGTAATTTAAGAAATGAATTTCTGAAAAATTGGTTGCAGTATGTTTTAAGAATTTTTCTGGTTTGATGATTACTTTTCTTCGATCGTACGTGTTAAATCGATTATTTGTATTGTTGAGATTATTTATCATTTGTTCAGATTTTGGGTAATTTTTAATTATGTTTTTTTTTCAATTTGTTAAAATATTAGAAATTATAAATTTACCAACACTTACGATTGCAGCACGAGTTTAGGCAAGCAGGTCGATCGTAAGCTTCGTCACCGTTAGATCGTTAATTATCGCAGTATGTATACATCTGCATGATTTCATGCAGCGTCCAAATGCAATCGGACACGGTTAACCTTTGCCCATCTTCAGGACTTGACGATTTCTTGGAATCTTTAGAAAACTTTTTTCTCTTGTTCACCGAAGACGTTCTCGCAGATCATGATAGATCCATTCTCGATACTCTACTCTAACAGGTAGGCAACTATTTATCGATGGGATCATCGCGAACAATTCGAGATCTCGAAGGAAGCAGAAATGGTTGTTCGATAGGAAGGAAGATGATGGAATCGATGATATCAAGTAGGATTTATGGGATGAAAAACAAGAAAATAGGAAAAAATTGAAAATGGAGGATATTTGAAATTGTTCTTGAATGATTTTTAATCCTCTATAAATTATAAAATTCAATTTATCTGATCGTCGATAAAAGATTAATAAGTGATTTAATTCTATTTGAATCTTTGGAAAAGATTGAAACAATATCCGATGTGCGTTCAAAATATATCATAATAAAGCATAAATCTCATGTGCTGCAAAAATCAAATCGTACCAATTCTTCTCTAACACGATAATATCGTATCACACGAAGCAAGAGCATGTACCATGATCTGTTCTGACCGCCTCAATCATGTACAAAATGTTACGATTTCCTTAACTGATTTACCAAGCCAATCTTTCACCAGTTCCCCTACGTGTTCCTCGGCTGATGGACATCAGGAATCGTTTGTTCGCTGGCTTGCCTCCACCACGGAAATCGCGTTGGAATCATTGACCGTGACAGATAATGTTCAAGACGATCCAGTTTCTCGCTGGACTCGTTTGAATCTTCCAGTTTGACGAGCTATCTCGCGCCATAACGATAATCGATCGACTTGGTTGACGTGATGTGCGAGTCCTTTGGAACTCTAAGGCTTGAAAAAGCAATTAAAAGAGTAGATTAGAAAAAGGAATTTGGATTGATGTTTTCTCGAGTTAAATTATACGTTTCGTACGAAGTGAGATATGTATGGAGATTCAAAGGATAAGTATGAAGTATAAAATAAATACGTATCTTCGGACTATCATAATTTAGTTGATCTCTTTATTGGAGAGATAGTTTTTCGTTTATTTTCTTCGCTGCAAGATTATTATATACGGAAGCAAATCGTAAAAACTCTCTCATTAATGCGCACGACATCATAGTTTTTCAAAATTATCCAAAACCATTTATCAAACTTCTTCAAACATTCTTCAAACTCACACATCGATGGCCAAAACATCCCCGATACTTAGCAATCGAATGCACGCATACGTCCAATCTCAAAAATTAATCGAATCGTCGAATCAAACCTCTTCAAACATTCTCAAACAGGTTCATACACGCGCGTATTCGCAATACGCAAAGCGGTTGGTTTCGTTCTCGATTCCATTAGAAGAATCAGATAGAATCGCAATCGGTCTCCCATTCACGATTCTATCAACCTGCGTTAAACAAACGCAAACAAACGCGTGTGCACGTTATCGAATCGAATTCTCGCGTTCGCACGTTTCCTTCGATCGACGGCGTCGCCGCCGAGCGGATAATTGCCGATGTCTGGATAACAAAAGCGTGTCAATAATTAATCGACGCTGAGAAGCGGAGATTAATCAATTTGGTTAACGCCACACCAACGAGCGTGCGGTATCGGTCGGGAGCGGAGCGCTCCTCTTTTTCTATCCCCCTCTTTCTTCCTCTTTTTCCTCCTTGTCTCTCGCCTCCGCGAAACCTCGGTTACCGCTCGTGTTAATTAACCCCATTGAGATCCCAGTTAAGATATCATTGTTCCGTGGCGAGTTCGCGTTTCGACGAGAAACAAAATCGCGGCCGCTCCACCTTCCAGCTAAGGGGACCGAATAAATCTTGCCGGCAACGGGGCACCGACTAATTTTTAAGATCTCCGTTTTCAATTGTAATTGCACCGCGCCTGGCCACCGATAAATTATGGATCGCTCGTCGTTTGCCCGGGTTTGTTACGCTCAACCGGCAAGAAGGGCTTCGTGGCTCTGTAATTTATTTTTTTCTTTCGCATACGTGTGTTTTCAGTTTGGAAATAATTAGCGAACTGTTTTTTAAGATCTCCATTTTCAATTGTAATTGCATATTGGAGTACCTGATCTCCCATAAATTATGCATCGCTCGTTCTTTTTTCTCTCTTTTTTTTTTTTTTTTTTTTTTTTTTTGATCGGGTTTGCACAAGTGGGAAGGGGTTTCGCTCGATTCCGAGATTAATTTATCTTCGGTTTTGTACATTTGTTTGCTTTTATTTAGGGAATAATTAACGATCCCAGAGATCGAATCGCTAATTTTTAAGATCTGTAATTGCCCGGTTATTGATAACTAATGGATCGCTCGTTGTTTGACCGGGTTTGCGCAATCGTACATTTCTTTAATTTATACTCGAGTTTAAGTAACTCGTCGAGTATGATATTGCTCGAAAAAGTCAATTCCAAGCGTAAAATCATCGTTAAAACAAGTTTCATCGAGTGAATGACGCGTGTAAGCTCGCTGTATCGAAGGGCGAGGCGGAGGGATCGCCGACCAATAAGACAGTGGCGACTTCCTTGTTTGGCGACCGAGAGATCGAGAGATCGCAATTAGGCTCGCCGCGTCAAACGTTCTGGCCGGTGGCCCCTTATCTCCTTGCGGCCGCCTTGTTCACTTTCTCCTCCCGATCGGGCCTTACCGATTTCGGGCCAACGCGGCGGACCCTCGAACTCGCTCGTCACGAGAGATCTTTTTCGTGGAACTGAGAACCCGTGCGCGCGTGTGTGCACGGAATCGTTGCTCCTTTAGCGAGATCGTCCCGATATAACAAAAATTTAGAATTTAATTTGTGCCTTGTTGTTTGCCGAGTGATCGATCTTCCTTTTTCGCTCTTTTTTTTTTTTTTTTTTTTGCGGTCGATCGCGTGAATATGCGTCCTCGATCGAATTTCTGGGTAATGAAGTTGTTGGATTTGTTTGTTGGCGTTTGGAATTTCGGTTGCGTGATATCAGGTTTAATTTTTTATCAAGAATTATTTTCTTTTTTTTTCTTTAGGCGCGTAAAGTAGAATTAATTAATAATTTTTATTATTAAGTAGGATCAATTTTCGATAATTTTGTTTATAATAATAGTTTAAGAGACGAGTTTGGAATACGTTGTAGCAAGAAATGAAAGTTCGAAAATGAACATTACGCGATATTATCACGTTTTAATGGGCATTATTAAATGGAAATATTATATACTTTTACTCGTTCGTATCCTTAACGTTTTGCAACAAGTAATTTTGCAAGAGACACTGATCCAATTTCATGTACATATATATATAAAATAGTGAATGTATCGCATTTAATAGACAAAGATTATAACAATGTAGAAAGTGAACGTTTCGTAAAGGATAAGAAAAAAAGCAGGAAGTTAATAGACAATTACAAGCAAAATTGCTAATATTATTTCTAATGAACATTATATAAGCGAAATAATCAAAAAAGAAAGAAAAAAAGAAACAAAAAATTTTAAAATATAGAATCTACTATAAAATAATAATTTAATGTTACTTTACATAATAATTTATCCATTTTTCGTATACAACTTATACTCCCCCGAACAGCTTTCCCTGGCAATTGCCCCAATTACAAATACACTTCATTTCCAGGTGAAACCGTTTTTCACGATATTTAAATGCCACAATATTTCTATGTCGCAACGAGTTCTCGCGGCCACGATTAATTTACTCGGGTGTGCGCACTTTAAACGGCCCGCATTACTGTCAATCATTATGCATTTAGTGCACAGGCGCGCCTCCCAGAGAAAATTGAAAGCCATTCGCTTCCAGGGATTACGGATTTCCACGAACAAAATATTGTTGTAGAAACAATTATCTGTTTCCACGTTCTTTTATTTATTTATTTATTTTTTTTTTCTAATAGTTCATTCGAACATTTTCCCTCTCGAAATATTTTATTCAAATCCAATATCAATTTCAAAATTGAGTCGTGGATGCAGAACGATACTTTGAAAATTTTCCTGGATAATTTTAGTTTAGCTAGACTTGCTATTATGTTTCTTCTGGATTTATATTATCGTGTTACATCGTAAATTGTAACGTCACAATTAACACTCCTCTTATGAAAAAATTAAAGTAGAATTCGAATTAAAAAAGAATCTAAATGAAATTAATTCTATTCCTGAACAAATTCATTACTAATCATCATTTTACAGCATAAAAATTTCACGTTCCATTTTTTTCTTCCAAGAAAATTAAAATTAACTTCAATTAATCATCCTTCCATTCCAAAATTAATATTTTAGAAATCGGTTAAGCGACTATAAAAATTAGTATTCCTAAGTGCATCTACGAAAAGAAAGAGAACAAAATAATGATTGCTCGAAAATCTCGTCCTTTCAAAAATCGATGCGTGCATACCAATGTCTTCAATGCATTCTTGATCCCGACAATGAGCGCGCTTGCCGCTTGAAACGGTACCCAGCCCCCTCTGCATAATCGTAGCTTCCGGTATAATAGCTTCCCGAGAGTGGTTCATCGTCGGCTTCAACGACAACTTTTTACCACTCCTTTTTTCTCCCTGTTACCCCGCGACGCGGTAGTTAACTTCTTTGCCATGTGATCGAGCGACACGGTCCACGTGCCACTCGTGTTCGGCCTAATACCTGAAATGCTTCCCGTTGATTGTGAACCGGCCTGTGTCGTGTCTTCCCTACTCCCCATCTACGAGGAAACCGCCTCGTGATAACGGTCTTCACGGTCGGGGACCGCGTTCGCTCTGCGGTAATAAACCCGGCTCTCTCTCTCTCTCTCTCTCTCAAAAATATCGCTCTGCCAATTTGCGTAAAATCGATTTTGTTACGAATTTTGCATTAATTTCGCGAAATTTAGATAGCGACGATACGAATTATCGATGCGAATTGAAACTTTTAAAATTTAACGTCTTCGAGCGAGATTCATATTTTTTTTTTTCCTTTTTAACACAGAAGATTTGTAATATCGTCTGTGGTAATGGATTATGTATTTACGTAAGAATGAAAGAGATATTTAACTATATAATCTACCTGTTACGAGAGATAAAAGCGTACCTCACAAGATGAGGTAGATTAATTAGCGGATACAATAACGACGACCACCGCTTACGTCGAACTTGACAGTTTTACTAGGGACTTTAATTCCAAATTACAAGATTACCGGATTACAAATTCGCCACGATATTTCAACGTCCTCCCGTTAGGCAAACAATTCGTTTAACCTCTTCGTGGCCAGAGAAGGAAAAGACCTCGTAAAAGGTTGAGAGGTTAGGTGAAAGATATTAAATATAACGTGAAGAAGAAAAAAGAGGAAATAAATAATTTCTCGACAGTAATCCTGCTCATAAACCTTATGTTATGAATATACTGTATATACTTATATATATATATATATA
>NW_006263473.1:875179-888237 GCF_000469605.1 Apis dorsata
GCCTTCATAACGGCCTCCTAATCTCTTTCCACGGAGAGGGGGGGATGCGAGGTGGATGGATCCGAAAGTGTATGCGTGTATGCTTCCATCTCTCTTCTATGGTCTCAAGTGGTCATAAGTAATCACGTCGACCTGCGGTAGTCGGGAGGAACTCGATGAAGAAGAGGCGAGAGGAGGAAGCTCGTTGCAAAAAGAGGAAGCTGGCAGAAATGCGGCCGGAGAGTGTATAGCGAGGGGGGAAAAAAGAGGAGTGAGATGAAAGAACGGGCACGGATCTCCGGGGCGCGGCCCTTCACCAAAAGGAACGATTGGATGGAATAGAGAAGTGCGTGTTATGTGTGTGTGTGTATGTATGTATATGTAGAAGCAAGGTGCTAGATGGATAGTAGAACGTAGTGGAATGAGTAGTTGTTTGTCATTGCCAAATGCAATGATCGTTTCTATCTATGGACACACTTTCTTGAACGTAGGAATTTTAGAGCAAAAAAAGAAAAGAAGAAAATCAGAATTTTGATGCTTGAAGTAGATGTAAAATTTTTAAATCGATTTGTAAAAATTCTATGAGAAACAACAAAGTAGAAATTTCGAAAAAAGTATTTTATATTCCATATAAAAGTTGGAAAATGTTTTAGCTTTGCTCGAATAAAATCGAAGTATTATTAATTAGAATTCAATCATTCTCGTATTCCTTTTCATCATTTTCTTCATAGAAGATCGGTTAATCTTCCATCAAAACATTACACAATTTTATATTTCGTTCATCGCTATCCTCGAATGCGATGCAAAGATTTTCCTTTTTCTCTGATTCTCATTTAATTTCATCGAGCACGATAATCCTCGTTGATCGATAATTGCTTTCGGCAATCGTATGCCAATAAAATCCATTTATTGAATACCATTGAAAATATATTTCCTCCGCTCCTTAAACGGATTCGTTACGGTGGACACGATATAAATTTGACAAGTTCGTCGAGCCGAAATCGTGGCTCGCGATCGACCTATCGGGCCAGTCGTTTCGAACGACGTGGCCGAGATAACGGAACGGCCAGTCGTTAATCAGCAATAATTACCGATGGTAGATACGTCATAACGCCTGTGTGCTACAGGCCAAGAGGCCTCCGCCATTTTGCCACGACGAAGAAAGAAAAATCGAGGCAGGGACCTCTTCTTCACGGGCCAAGATCGAAAAAATGAGATGATCCCTTGTCACGATATTTCTCATCCTTCGAACGGTTCGACGGAATCGTGATTGCTTCCGCTCGAACGCCCTCTGCAATGGATTCGCCTGGTAATTAAACACGACTGATGCGCTATTCTTTTGCATCGATCTCGTGATCCAAGGTGAGATTTCCTTTGTGGAATTTGTTTTGCGAATATTATTGAAAGTGTATTATGTTTTAGGAGAAATATCGTATAAGTATTTATATGAAAAGTAACTAAAAAAGAGAAAGAAGCTTAATCTAGGGGAAAATAACGAAAAAGTTAGGTTAGGTTCAATATATATATATATAAAAAGTATAACGCGCTTTATATTTTTCAACAATTTTATACGAATTTTATATAGATTCAGTGTTTCGATTAACCAATGTTAAAAATCTCAAATATTTTTTTTTTTTTCTTTTTCAAAATTTGACGAATCCAACGAATGACTCGGTTGATTGGAAAAAAATACATCATCGCGAAAGATTATTTAAACGTTTAGAGATTACAATCCTGGTGACGCAATAATAAATATCGGGCGTTAAATCATCGGGATCAAAGCGCAGTGCACGCGCGCGTGTTATTAATCATACGAAAAAGCGTTAAGTACATAATAAATTACAGCTCGAGCCTCTTGGTAACCCGAGTTACGTGAAAACTTGCACGGTATTCAATTAGCCGTATCTAATATCGCAATCCGACTCGATATTTCAAACTTTCGTGGTATCTGGTGTAATGTAGGTGATTTTCAGTTAAAAATTGAGGCTGGGATGCCGGTCAGAGTATTAAACGTTGGTGAAACGTTACGAAATCCAGCGTGAATTTCTAATATCCGCTCGTGGCGGACCATGTAATTCAGTCAGTCATTGGGTCAGAATTTTCTTTTCAGTCAATGGCCAATTATCTATTGGATATTTTTTTCTCGTTTATGTAATATTTTTATGCGAATATTTTTCCTCTTTCGAATGTAGAGAATTTCATTTTGTCAAGATGAATGATTAATCGATAATTAATTTACTAATTTATTAATTATAATATTGCGAATAGATAATTGTAAGATATAAATTTTTGTTCAATGTTTTTATAATTTTATAATTTATTAGTGAATCGAAGAATAAATTTAATTGTAAGAATTTTAAATATTTAAACAAATTTCACAATCTATTATTACTTTCATTTATTATAATCAATATATCAACTGACTAGTCAAGTGCTTGATCTTGTTTATAATTAAGGCACAGTTAAATAAATATTAGAGTCAGAATCTTTTAAGTTAATTGTTATTTAAAATCGTAATTGAATAAATAGTAATATATATCTAGAAATATAAAAAATTTTCGATAAATTCATCGATCGAACAATTAAACATTCGTTGTTTAATTCATTGTTTAATGCATATCTAATAATGATTGCGATATTTTTGAAAAATCAACATTATTAGCATATTAGATATCAGAAAACTAGAAAGGTTTCTGCTACCAGAATTAGCATGGTTTAATATTTTATGAGGCATTACGAGGTTTAATACCAATATTATGTATCTGTGTATATATTTATTATATATCTTATATCCTTTTCCTTGAGCGTGGGTATTTCAGAAATAAACTGTTCCACTTGCAAAAGCAATCTAACTTTTATGGTGCAAATATTGAAACAAGTGTCTGCGCAAACAGAAAAGCCAATAATGGACTATTGATTTTTAAATACATATTTTCTTTGATTTCACTTTCTTATAAAAGAGACTTATTTGTAATCAATTATTTATAATCTCAAATTTTTTTTATAAAAAATTCACTATAATTATCTAATATTTTTATTCTATTATATTATAAATATGATTCATACTGAAATCCTAATATTTAAATATTTTAGAATTTAGAGGTACTTTATTAATACTAATTTATTAATACTAATTAAAGAAGTAATAGTAACGTTATTTCCGTTTCTCCTTAATGTTACTCATTTTTTCATCTGCTAGTTATTTCTACTCAGTTGAAATGATTTCATGGCAGGTTGATTACAAACAATTGCGAAACATTTAGTGAAAATAGTATCACTTTCCGATTCGTGTTTGCACGATTATGATGCTTCGATAATAATACGCCTCTTTTTCATGCCCATGATCATTTTATAATTAAGAGAGGATCTGTTATCTGAGAATTTTGATGAGTTGTTTCATGCTAGTTTGCCTCTGGACAATTGTGCCTAAACATTAGAGATAACATTATAACTCCTTCATTCCTTAATTGCATTATCAGGACATCTTTGTCAATGATTTATTATTCTTCTCAATCTTTCGAGTGGAAAATTACCTATTTTTGAATATAACAATCGATGAGTTAAATGAATTATCTAAATTTCTGTATTTAAATCTATAATACAAAGATATAAAATCATATTAAACAAAACGATAAATTTATCGATAGAAATAAAAGAATTATCAATTAATTAAAAATGTTGCTTTTACTTTATCAATATTATAATATACATTTCTCAAATGTTCAACACATTATTTTCCCCAAATTAGATTACCAAATCAACATTGCCATTTTTTCTTTTTTGCATCAGCCCATCGAGACAATGCATCATGCTCACAACAATTTATAATAATTCCCCTAGCCATAACTCATTATTACCAACACCGTGATCACAAGATCGATTCTCATGGTCCCTCCTGTGGTCATAAATATCAGCGAGTATCGTGGACAAAATCGCGACCAATTGCAACCGTGCTTTCGAGCCCGCCGAATTCCCTTTTATTTCTTCCCACTGTGATCCGT
Organism: Apis dorsata; assembly: GCF_000469605.1. Taxonomy (NCBI): domain Eukaryota; kingdom Metazoa; phylum Arthropoda; class Insecta; order Hymenoptera; family Apidae; genus Apis; species Apis dorsata. Next base: position 879,160 of record NW_006263473.1, read on the forward strand.
GTAATCGGTCTGCGTGCACTCTGCATACGAATGCGAGCACGCTAGATGCTCACGAAACGACACTCGTATTTCTGGTGTGATATCTGTGCACTGCGCAGATGTGTGCGCGCAGCCACGAGGCATACCGAATGCCCTGCTATGGCGTTGTACGGCGTGGCGTGCGAATAGCAGGCCTCCTATAAATCTTCATTTAGTAGCCACAGTTCGACCAGTTGGTGAATCTTGGAGGCAAGTCAGAATTTCGAGCATCGCACGCTCATTTGCGCCGCAAACTTTCCTCGTTCGTGTCTCATTGTTGATTGGAAACAGTTGGGCAGTGAATTTGAGGTTAGGTTGTTGGCATACAATTGAAACGATAAGCGTTTGAAGGGATAGATGATCGTATTAATACCTTGAACTTTGGTTCATTAGATGTGTATGTATTATGGTTTGAAGTGAAATGGGAGATTGAATTATGTTCGGAAGTGAGTCATGTACAATATTGAAATTTAATTTAATTTAATTTCAATTTTGTAATTGTTAAAAAAATAAGTATTAGTTAATTGATGATTACGTTTCTTTTGAATCGATAAGTATTTTCTTTTAGATTGAACTAAACGTAATATGCGATTATTTTTTTGTTTTCTAGCCTTCATTACTATTTTCTCGTTTTATTGTTGATTTTTCGTTGATTTTTAGTCCATTATTCATCGCGTGTCGTCTCAGCTTTCGCAGAAAGAACAACGAAATCGGTCGATCTGGCGACTTAGGCCATTAGGTCTATCTCTAACTGCAAGAACAGGAGTAACAATTCTCATAATAGCGAGTGTCGTGTTCTAAGATTTATACAGTCAACGAGTTAAACCACTAATGGTTATCGTTTTTGCCAATGAAATTATAGAAATGTGTCAGCAACGCGCCATGCGAAGCTTCTTCTTGCGAAATGTTTGATTTACCATGTTTCAACCATGTATTATTAAGTTTACCAATTTTCTTTTTATTAGATTACATGTAATTATATTTTTTTACTTACAAGTCGATAACTAATCATTAATTTATACAATAATTTCCACAGTTTAATAACTAATAATCAAAATAGAATTTCTTCTCCATTATCATTCCTACAAAACGAGCACCCAAATCTGAAAACTTCACGTCTTTAAAAAATTCTCGTTCTCTCGATCTCCCATTTTCAGACAATTTCGTATAATTCCCCCGAGCAATCAGTATCCCCGAGATCTCAAATTACTCGAACCCCTTTGCTCTCAATGCCCGCATCAAACAGTCAAACGGACACAAAGAATTCCATCAGTCAAACAGCCCTTTAAACCGAATTCGCCCGGAGACACACCTAGAGCACAGGTGAACCTTCACAGGCTGAATGGGAACGAATAGTCCGGTCGTGGCCGTGGTAATACCGATTCCCAGAAATTTCGTGCCTCGATAAGTTTTCGTCAACCGCAAACAGGATGCGTGTAAGAATGTTTCGCCATTGGCCCTGCTCTCCCTGATCCCTGCTTTCTCCCTTTCTTTCCTTCGCCTCCTTTCAGAGGTTTCGCGGTCAGGTTACCGGTGCAACTAATCTCTTCGAAGATTAATTCGAGATCAGTACTCGTTCGCGCGTCTCCGTTGCGTGCGCCATCTTGCGTGTGACGTAGATGTCGCTCGATGTCTTTTTATCATACGTAAATTGCAATCAAAAATCTATGCTCTATAAATTTGCTTTATACTCTTGAGAAAAGAAGAAGAAGAACGAGGAGGGAGGAAGGGGAAGAATTTTAAAGAAAGGAAATTGGAGAAGAAGAAGAAAAAGAGAAGAAGAGACGGAGGAAAAAAGTAAAATTTGAAGGTGTTGCTTTTAATAATATTCAATATTCTCGAATTTTCACGAAACAAATAGTGATTTCAAACTTTGAATCAGCGATATACATTATTCAGGATTGAACGAGTACCTGCGAAGCCGCTAAGGTCGACTCGTGTCGCTCGTTTTCCTTTCACGTTCGCCTCTCGACGAAACGGTAAAGCCTCGGTAGATGAATCTTATCAGAGAGGAGAGTATCGATTCTCGGGCATCTGCGGTTGTAGGAGAACGTTGTTGGGCACGAGAGAGGCGAATAAAAGAGGCCTTTTCTGATCGCCTTTTATTCAAGGTCGCACTCGTAAAGCAAAACTTAGGAGCGGGGCAGGTGGTCGCACGATGTCTGAAAGTGACACCGCGATCCCAAACCTCTTCTGGTCTGGTTTCGTGTCAAAATGCTGGACGTGAAACTTGAATGGTTCGAATTCGATTAAACTGTCCGCTCGGCTGACACGCTTCCCAGCGATCGCTCGAGCGTTTAATCCTCTTAGGGTACGTGCAGCTGCTTAATTGATGCCTGACTTCTTACCTTTATCCAAATTTATTCAATTTGTATGAAACACGTCGGATTGTATCTGTCGCGTTAGCTGGAAAGGATTTTCGTTTCGAGGAGAGGATATTTATGGGAACACTTTTTCGAACAAGAGAAAGATATACATTGAAAGTTTATTAAAAATCACATCTTCAGAATTTTTAGCAATTATAGCCCTTCACTCGAGTTTCATAACTCAACTGCGCCCTCTGCTATATCGAGATCTGTTTAAGATTAGAGGAGAGAAAGCAACGCTATCACCAAGTCATTGTTCCACTCGTGGTTTCAATTGCTTTACATCCGCGTAATTATGAAAAAAAGCACACCTTTCACGAGCGTGATCACAATCAGCATCGCGCATTTAACATCGGTATACCAAATCGTGCTGGCAACATATGTATATGCAGGTGTCCCGGGTGTACCAACCGGATGTAATAAATCGAACACGGTGAAAACGTTGAGCGAGCGCCTGCCGTGACTCGATGACAGCTCGGAATATGCTTGCTGATCGTGACTTCGCTGATCCAGAAGTAAATACAGCATAATAGAGTTCATTCCGCCTAGGAGTGCAGCACGTCGCGAGATCTGGCCTCCGGTTACATTTTTACGCGGGAATAATGGTAACTGGTGTTTCGTAATTAAAGGTAAAATCGTGCGCCGATTTCTTTTTTGGTCTTTGGTGTTGGCTTCGATATGGGCTAATTGTTCATTAAGAGGGCCTTGGAGAGAAATTTCTAACGAGGAATGTATATATAAATTTTTCTTAAGAGGTTTTAGGTTAATTTTTAGGTTAGGTTGTAATTCTTCGAACGTTGTTACCACGGTTTCTCCTTTATCGAAGCGATATACTCGTTCGAAAATTTGTCTGGGCAGCCCAATTAACGTAATTAAGACCTAGCAAGTTAGAAAAATTCCAACGATCGTTCGTAATATCTTGCTTAATCGTTCTCTATACTGATCGATCGCGGTTAAATTGTTGTAATTCGACGAACCGTGTCGTCAATGGGCGGCTGTCGAAGGAAACGGCTACTCGTTTCCAGTGAATCGAGGGTGGAAGGGGCCGAGGGAGTACGTAGTGTGCAACGGATAATCACGATATATTGTCCGCAGTTATAGGAGAAACGGCGCGTGATCGTGAACAATTCAAATCCCTATCTCGTGTATGAACACGCGGAACCGTGTTCGATGCATATTGCTACACGGATTTAATTAATTCGTGATCGGTAGCCCGCGCACTCTGGATTCCTTATCTCTCTCTCTCTCTCTCTCTTCTTCTCTCTTTTTGCTTGGACACAACCACCTTGCAACTTGCAATCGTTCTCTTTAAGATTTCTATAGCGTATCCTGCTTAAAACTCTTCGTTGTGAAATTGTGCATTGATTACTTCTATATTGTTAAGATGCTTTAACGTAGTACGTTTGGAAATATTAAAAGAATGTTATTTGGAAGGGAAAATGTTGAAAAGTTTTTAATTAATTGCCTCTCTGTCATCAGCTTCATATGTACAATTTACTAATAATTAATTAATTTACAATTCTAAACATAACCTAAATTAAAACTACATCAAGATTTTCATTCCAATTTTCAATAATCTTTTTTTATTATAAATATATATAATAATTTGAAATCTTTCACAAATATTTTTTTCTAAAATTCACCCAATACCTAACCTCCATCCAAAACTCCATCTCAATTTCCTTAATTTACTCAGTTTTCTAATATCTTTCGCAAATGTTGACCAACAATTCGTTCATCCGCAAGAATTCTCAATAAATATATATAATCGATATAAATTGCAGCCCCGCCCAAATTTCCAAACCTAACCTAAATCCCAGTTGGCCAACTCTCACGTGCAAATATTCCAAGCGGCCCATGCTAAATTCCCCAGGATGCTATCGCGGTTAATCGAGCTTACCTTGTAACGTTTCTGTTCGGAAGCTCGACTTTGGCCAACCAAGACTGCAAGACGATATCCCCGCGAGTGTTTTTCTGCCGGCGTGATTCGACCCGATTGCGCTTCCTGGCTATAAGGTAAATCGCCTAGCCGTGGAAGGTGATAACGATACGGTACATTAGCGGCCGCGTGAATTTCTCATTAGTCATCGACGGTGGCCGCCGTAATTTCCAACACGCGCTGCCGCCTTTTCCAGCCTCCTTTGCACGACTCGATCGCGTTAGCGGTTCAACCTCCTGATAGTTGGAATGTTTGGCATGGCGAGGCTGTTTTTCTTCACCGTTGGAACGTGTGAATGTCTAACTAAGGGAAGACGGTGAAGGATACGTTCAACCTTTTAAAATTTTCACGATCTTTCGAATATAGGCATTTTAATTAGACTTTAATTTCTTTGAAGAATATATTTTTTTTTTTGTTGTAATTGATTTTGTGATTTTCTTCTAAGCTATTTTTTATAACCAAATATAAATATGCTCGTGTTCTTTCAGTCTACGTTTGCGAAGTCAACAGACGTGTAGAGATAATTCTCGTAATTCTTTGCTCACTTAACTGTACATTTGAATTTTAATATATTTAAATTTAAGTGTACACGATATTTTTTTTGAATACGGTCGAAATTATACTGGAATTGTTGCGTTCCGTCTGCGGATCACGTAAGGAACGAAAGCTATTAAGCTCAGAGTTATAATGTACTTTGAAAATTGTTATTCTTTCGGTATACCGTGATAAAACGTTCAAAATAAATCGTATTCCTAAAAACTCCATCGTGTTATATGCTATAATTCTTTCTTTGTATTATTCTCGTATCGAAATCAATAATAGAAACGTTACGATACGATCCATTAAAATTTTCCACAAACAAGCAAAAAAAAAAAAAAAAAAAAAAAAAAAAAAGAAAAATAATTCCATAAACGAAAAACAACAACCGCTCGAGAATTGTCAGAAAAATTACGGGTATCCCGTAAAAAATTTCTTCGCCGAAAAAAGAAATTTCATCTTCATCGAGACACGAATCACTCTAAATCACTCTCCGCTACCGTGAACACCTCCTATTAATACCACGTCGAGCAGCTCTCACGTATACGTTCCCGGAGATCGGGTTAATGCACGCTTTTAATGTCCACCGCCACGCTAAAGTACAGAAGACAGCTTCGATACGCGGTTTCACGAGTTCGAAGCAATTGGCTCTAATTGTTCCGCGCTGTTTTCGACGACTGCGATCGATCGAGAAATCGAGACCGCAATCCGCTGTCCCTTTTTGTTATTAATGCCCGGGACTGTCGTCGATTATGTTGTATACCTCGGTGCGTGAATACGAACCGGGTGAGAAATGGAGGCTATCCGTCAACGAGACAATGGTTACCCGACTGCCACGGGGAATTGATGAGTGAACGCATGTACGAGATGTGTATGGGATGGCGATGATGGGATTACGCGGACGAAATTGTGATTACATGGTCATTTTTAGGGAGCTACCTAATGACGATACGGAGAAACGATGTTCCTGGGGTGGTCGATAGCTTCTGGGATGGATTTTTTCAACCTATACTCACCGTGTACTCGTACAGTCGATTGCAAAAGGTAGGTTTGTTGCGAAAGGAAGGATTTTATTTAAATAAATAAACGTGTCCATTGTTTAAAGTAAGCAACGATTCGATTCTGAAGGAATCGAAACGAATCCATAAGTTGAGTGTTAGAGTTATGGGCGATTTAAGTCAAGGAGCGAGACAGAGTTACGAGATGTCGCGGTGGAGCGACAGAGACAGAGGTGTTTCGCTCTATCGCCGCATCGCGGCGCTAGGCGTAACGCTTATTTGACGCGATACTCGAACATATTCGAATTAACTTTTCGCAACAGGATAATTAATTTATTTAACATAGTTGCGATGAAATCGATCTCGATGTATCTGGTTAATGATAATTCTCATCTAATTTTAAATGCACTTTCTAATTAATTCGTCTGGTTGCACTCTGGTAACGTTCAATAATCGATCGAGGAAAAGAGGATTTTTAATTACGTTAACCGGATCAACCAATGTAATTGATAGCTTTATAGGTGTTTTATCTTGATCGGGAAATTTACTAAGCGGACCTGATCCGAGGAATCACGTGTTCGTTATTGGATTGAATCGAGCGAGGGGAACGTGATAGCGTAATAAATATATATTCATTAAAAACTGGCACTTTCACTGCGTTCAATGTTTTAATTATCGATCATAATTTAGAACGAAATTCTCCAATAATACAAACACTTTTTTATTAAATTATTAACAGAATTGTTAACCTCGAAATTCACCTTTCTCATTTATTCAATCAAATCGAACTACGTTTTTCAATCTCGTCAACTGACGTTGAACAAGAAATTCAAGACCAAAAGATTCTCCATTATTTTCTTTTTCGACCACGCTATACAATTTTTTCTACAATCTCATCTCAAAATCAATCTCAAAAAGTAGCTAACAAATTTGCCTTTCCACAGGTTGTGTGATACCCAACAAGGTGACACCATAATAGTTCTCAATTTACAGACATAATCCTGTATTCCATTTAAACTTCACGTACGTTCAAATTAAATTTTCAAAATAGGAATATATACATATCGAAATAACTCTTCTAACATATATTGTCCTTAGTCCAAAACAAATGAACCAAAATATCAAGCTCTCGAGTCACAAGATACCCCTCGCGATTACCCATTCGTTTACCAAACACAAAATTCCACAACGCGGTTACTTAAAGCGAAACAAGCGCCCTCTTCGAAGAAAAATATCAACAATTTATAGCTCAGAGAGAAGAAGCCACGATCCATAATTCTCGCCCGACAACGTTCTGACGTTTCCTAATTCCACCTAGTCCTAGCCTCCGTTCGATTAACGCGACACATCCTTCCCCCCCTTCCTCCCTCCACCGCATCCCCTTACCTTACGGAATTATGAAGAGGGGAAACTCGTTGAAAGCTCGCACGGTTAAAAGCGGGTACCGCTTTCGTGTGAGTCGCGATCGTTGTAGAACATTATCTACGACGATCAACGATTATATAGGGACTCTTATCGTCGGCCATGCTTTCAGCTTCAGGATTCCGGAATTCCTCGGGGATAGGAACCTCGGTTGGGAGGAACGTCCTTGGTGGAAGGAGAGGAGATCGAGAGAGTCGTTCGAGAGATGCTCGTCAGAAGGGATGTTCTTTAAGGGATCATCCTATAAAAAAAATTATATATTTTTACTCTTTTTTCGAAGCTGTATGCACTTTTGTATAAAAATTATATAAAAATTCGTGCCTGAAATTTTATTTTCTGTTTAATGATTACGATCTTTGGTTTTCTTATTTATCAATTTGTGATCATTTTGTTTGGTGTGTTAATCGTGTGAGATGTATTGCTCATATTGAAACTCTTCATGTTTTGTAGAATACGATGGATAGAATGATAAAGATAAAGATAAGAAGAGAAGGAAAATTATATAATTTTTGTTACAAGATATATTAGAGTGCAATAAGATGGGGAAAAGATTATTATTGCATTCCAAGTGGGAAATAATTTAAGTTATTTATCGTTAAAAAAAGGAGGAAAATGTTTTTTTATATATTAAATTTCGTCGCTTCGTAAGGGTTGACTTTATGACGTGAGTCGTGAGAGATGGTGATGAGCGGTGGAGATAGTCGTTAGTATTTTCCTCCGCGGCGTTTCTTTTTTTTTTTTCTTTTTTACGCTTTTACAATCCGCCGTTATAAAAGTACCTGACGACACACGCGATGCCCGTTTATTAGTCCTTTACAATTCGGGTCCCGAAGTATAAAACCAACGGTGAAATTTCGACGAGAAGACCCCTGCCGCTGCGGAAGAATTGCTTTTACGAGTGCAAAGACCTCGACCTCGCGCGAGGGCCCATGTATAAATCGACAGATCCCTGAGAAACTCCCTTCGAGCGAGATAACGAATCGAACAAAAAATTTTAGCGGCCTTTTATAATTAAATGTTAAGGGGTAAAAGATTTATCGCACTTTATGGGAACGAAAATTGAAAAGATTGTAACGAAAAAAAATGATTGTTGAAAAAATTACTCGCGAATCAATTTTCTTCAAAAATTTCCCCTCCTCCCCCTCCTTCTTTTAAATAAAACTCCGATAATAAAAATTGTTTCTTCTTCGAAAATGAATTCAGAGGAATGAAATTTATCATTTCTCCTAATTTTCTAAATTATAATCTTTCCAACCGACTGAATTCTGAAACTGATAAGAACTTAAGATCCAATTATATTATTTCGATAAGTCAATAGAGGCAGCCTGTTGTCCATACAGAAAGTACATACAGCTTCGAAAGAAGAGTAAAAATATGGTTTCAGATAACCAAACTTGTTGAAACATTTTTAGACGTAGATCCGCGTCCGCCTAACTCATTTATTAGCTCATTCACTTCACAATAGAAAGAAAAATCCCCTTTTCATTACGTCGTTAATGTATCAATTCCCCCGATTTCGATACACACACCGAAGGTACGCAGTAAGATTTATCAAGCTGATCGTGTCGTTAGACAACGATCATTAAGAATATTATACAAAATCCGGACAGTTCCATTGATCAGACCAGTTATACAACGGTCGAGGGATCCGTGTTCGATTCGGATTCTTTTCCTCCCCTTCTGTTCCCCGAGAATTTTTCCCCAAAGTGATCTGAAACTAGTTACGATACGAAAAGGGAACGAAAGTTCGATCGATTGAGTCACGATGAAAAAAAAAAAAAGAAAAAAAAAAAAAAAA
>NW_006263473.1:888501-904538 GCF_000469605.1 Apis dorsata
TCGCGGTTGATAGATCAGAGTCGAGCGCATGCGATAAATCACAACGGGCGGGGACTTTTCTGTCGGGATAAGGACGTGTTAATTCGAAATATATCGACCAGTCGGTGGTATCCTGTAGTTGATAACTGATAACTTTCCAAACGCCATCACTTTTTCATAGAAAATGGAAAAAATCTTGCAGCGATCGTGAACGAGTGATTAGATTTCAGTTGGAAAAAACCAATATTTTTCGAAATTGACGCGATTTGACGGTCGAAAACGAGACTTAAAAATTAAAAAAATAATTAAAGGTAATTAAGAAATGGAAGATTGAATTTTGGAAAAATTTAGGAAAAATTGTAAGAGAAATTATGATTTAAAGAAAAAAAAAAAAGAAAAAAAAAGAGGAAAGAACTATTGTTCAGAATATCTACAATAATTTTAATATGTGTAGTCAAGATAATCGGGGTGAAAGTAGCGGTTCAACAACAATGTCACTTCTGTTGACCGGTTCCTTTGTACAGAGATTAATTATCTGAGAAAAAATAGATTGATCCCTGCGACAGGACACGAGAGAAATCATTCTTGTCCTAGCATGTGGCTAATAATTTATGTCCGTCAATAATATTGCGTCAAAATAATCTTAATACCGATATAATGGAATTTGTTTCAAAATCAATGATCAGAAAGAATTGCACCCGTAAAATTAACGTATCAGAAAAATAATCCTGATAGACGAAAGATAATGAAACAATTCAAATTATTATTATTTTAAATCCAAAAACTCTTCGACTAGAAGAAAAAAGAAGAAAAACAAAATATGATCCCTATCCAATACCAAAAAAATTACACATTTCAAATTAGCAATACTTACAAATCGCATAAATTGATTCAAATTATCCCTAAATTATCCCCAATAGTATCTATTCAACCCCGAAAAAATTCCAAGAAAACCTCAATCCCTATATCCTTCATAAGAGGAGCGAAGAAGAAGAAGAAGAAGAAGTACCTAAGAGGAACAAGGAGAAATTCCATCACTTGATTCAGAGGCAGATAACTGTCGTCGCGTTGCCAGGCCAGACGAAGAAGAGAAAGAGAGAGAAAGAGAGAGAGAGAGGTCGGTAGGCGTTTCCGTTAGACCGTAACGATATTGTCAGGTTGCATAAGGGGGGGGCCTCCGGTTATGACAGATTACGAGCGCATAAATAATGGCCGGGCGCGATTTTCATCCCGCGTACACGCACACTTGTACACACGGAGGCCAGAGTATCTTCGTGGAACGGTTCACGGTGGCCACGGTATATATCGACGCGAGTGATCTGAACGCCAGGATCCCGTAGATCAATGACTGACCGTGCCGGCCGACACACAGCTGCTGCCAGGTCACGGGATGACCCTGGCCCTGGAGCTTGATCGATGACTTCGACGATGACCCCGATGGCCGGCCAACGATCCACTGGCATTCTTCCTGCCCTTCTCCGATGCTCTCTCGCGAGGCAGTAACCTGGCAGTTCGAGTGGACGGTGACGTTTGATCGTCGACAACTATGCAAAACCGGTATAAGCTTCAACTGATCTTCCCCGATGACGCCTTGTCGAATATCAAATCTTAGATATCGTTGTAAGAAGGATAGTTGATAGTCTATGACTGCGTCAGGATATTGGGATAGGAGGAGGTTGGGTAACGAGGTGGAAACGTGGGTGGTAATATCTGTGATATACGAGATTTAATGTTGTTTAGAAAGGTATAAATGAGTTATGTTATAATATAACATTTGGTCCGGTTGAGGTTAGGTTTGAATTGAGATTGACCAGTTTGGTGGTGATATATATAGAGAGATTTGATGTTATTTAGAAAGATATAAATGAGTTATGGGAACATTTGGTCGGGTTGAGGTTAGGTTTAAATGGAATTGAGATTGATTAGTTTGGTGGTAATATATATATATATGAGATTTGATATTGTTTAAAAAGTTAGAAATGGATTATGAAAATATTTGATTTGGTTGAGGTTTGGATGAAATTGAGATTGGCTAATTTAATGGTAATATATTAGAGATTCGATGTTGTGTAGAAAGGTATAAATGGGTTATGGAAACATTTGGTCTGGTTGAGGTTAGGTTTGAATGGAATTGAGATTGACCAGTTTGATACTAATATACACGAGATTTGATATTATTTGTTTTGAAAGATATAAATCGGTTATGGGAACATTTGGTTTGGTTGAGGTTAGGTGTGAATGAAATTGAGATTGACCAGTTTGGTACTGATATATACGAGATTTGATGTTATTTGTTTTGAAAGATATAAATCGCTTATGGGAACATTTGGTCTGGTTGAGGTTAGGTTTGAATGGAATTGAAATTGGCTAGTTTGGTGATGATATATACAAGATTCGACATTGTTTAGAAAGGTATAAATGGATATTCGATCCGATTAAAGTTAGGTTTGGATGAAATTGAGATTGGCTAGTTTAGTTCACTTATTGGTTGAACAATTTGTTATATTTGTTAACTGACTTTGTCAATAGATACTAAATAATGGAACGTGTCGTTTCTAGATTGTAACGTAGGTTTCAATGATTCTATTAGAATTTAATCACGGGTATACTCATAAATGATATAATATCATAGCTTTTGATCAGTGACAAGGAGAGTTAGAAAGAGAAAGAGAGAGTGTCCCAAAGTTTATACACTTTTTGTATCAGTTTCTCACAAATATTGCAATAATTACAATATACGGAGACATATTTATTTCATAACAGTGACGCTTATATTTCGATTTCTAACGATTTTTCTTAAAATCCCTTTCATTAAATTAGAAGCACGTACGCGATCAAAAATACACACATGTTTTGTTGCGCAAGGCTTTGCTCGTAACCTATCATCTCGTACCACCATTCTATTAAATCAAGGCTGACGTTTAAAGGGGCAACAAGCTGGATGAAATAACGAGTGGAGGAGAGAAACGGTTCAAAGATACAGCGGGGAGATTCCCGAAAATTAAGTTCAGGGAACAGTAACGTTAACGGTATATCGAACGTTGCCGCCGTATTTTAACACGCGTGGCACGCGTGTGCACGCCTCATCCATCCGTCTGGCCACGATTGGAGCACAGAGAACCGATTCTCTAGCCGTTTCAAACGAGCAACGCGGGGCCACGATTGTATCGCAATTACCGGTAAACAAATTGCCCCGTCAATTTCGCAAATTGCAGGTTCAGAGAATGAAATCTCACAATCTGGACTGCTGCTCGTGTGCGCTACCTCTGTTCCGATCGCACGCACGCGCATACACGTGTACACGCATACACACACACAAACACTCTATCGAAGACTGTGACCGTTCACGCACGTGCTCGTGAGCATTTGTCTTGGTTCGAAGTTGAGGGAAGAAGAGGAGAGATTAATGAGGTGAATCGATGATGTTTGTTAGATTTCCATAGACGAACTGTTCTTATTCTTATTATGGTTAGTTAATAGAGTATAATTTTTTTAAAGAAATTCTTAGAAAGGGATATTAGCAAGGTAACGAAAAATATGATTGAATAAATTTTTCGAAGAGTTTTTTCTTTCTTCTTTTTTTGATTGAATCATTCCACGCATTCTCCAGTTCCATTCATATCCACGCTTCCATTTATCCCTCCCATCTATGAAGTCGTGGCTCTGCGAAGGCCACGGACAATAAAACTACCCCTTTCAGTGGCTTCTGTTCACTCTCGTGCATAGTGGGCGCGGGAACACGAGTGGGACGGCTTGCCTGTAAACGGCTACTTTGCATACAGTAACCGTGGCCGCATCCACAACAGTGCCGCCTCTTTATCGTCGGCTTACTTTCGATTTTCTTCGTGGAACCGCTGCATACCGCCGACTCTATACCGCCGTCAACTATGCATGCACACGTGGAAGCGATACTTGATGACATTTGGAAAGAATGGAGGATACGGGGTGTTTCGCGGAAGATGAAAAAAGAAAATTTGAAAAAATTTCTTGAGATAAAAATATCGTTGGAAAAACGAGAGGGAGAAAGAGAAAATATTAGAAATTCGTAGAATGATATTGCATTCGTTCGCATTTGATAAAAGTTGTATAGATATTTAAATAGGAAATCGTACAGTGTGTCGGTTTTTGCATAAAGTTCTCCGTTTTGTCGCGGTTGACAGGTTTATTTTAACCTTGAATACCTCAACACCACCATTTATCAACACTTGTCTGCTAGGTGTTAGAACAATGGATGTGTATTTAACTATGCACAGTATCAACGTTCTGGAAAGATAAAATCTGTAAAACGTGAAAAATGGCTTTAGAATTTAACCAAATAGAATGTATCAACTTGTTACCGCCTACAATTCATGGACATGGACAACGTGATTTAAAAAATATATAGATGAAAAAAGAAAAAGGAATTTTTAAAAGGAGTTTTAAAAAATTTAATTCTGCAAAAATTTATGACCTATCGCATACGATAAATAAATATTAGAATTTTTATTGGAAGAAATATTTTTACATTTTAAATTTTGTGTGTATTTTAAATTTTGTAGATTTCTTCGTTTCCTCGACAACCATTTCACGCTATACGTTTTAACTTCACGGCGCGATGCATTATTAAAATCAGTAGATCAAAATATTCATGAACCCCTTCAACCCTAATCAACGATCCTTGAATTCATCCCAACTTAACAAGAACTATAACGTTATCTTGTCTATCGCGGCATTTATAATACGCTTAACCGCACGATAACGCATCGTGTATACATTAAATTATGTTTATTAAAAACGTGTTCGCGATCTCTCGCCATCGCTCATTATAAATCATGTAGCGGAAGGTTCGAAGTTGATCCTCGTTGAACGTGTTTAGGAACGAGCTATCCCCTGTTTCTTTTGCCCACACGTGAAGTAATTACGAAATAAGGATGGAGAATATCATAAGAGTACAATTTTTGATTTTTTGTTTTGTAAAAAAATTCTAATACGATATATTAAATTTTTATGCAATTCGTGTTCTCAAAAATATGGAATCTTTATCAAATAAATTTCCAATTCGAATATATAATTTATAAAAAAAAAGAAACTAAAATAAATACGAAAATTGGTAAAGACTTATTTATTAAATTAGAAACAATTAAATGTATAAGTTTGCATTGCAAGTGAAACAGAAAAAAATGACACGTTGCGCCGCACCGTGGCGCGGCGATGTAACAAAAATCTAAAGCTATCTCACTCTACTCGTATAGCTTATAATTTAACAAATAAGTGTCAACCGACACATTTACCAATTTTTATAAAATCGATTTTTCAAACTTATTCCACGAGTATATTAATACTTCCCGCATATAAAATATAATCTTTTATTATATTTTTATTATATTTATTATATTTCGTTACACGAAAAATTTTTCGTTACGAAGAATAATCTCAAATATGAAAGAGAATCAGTTTTCTGCACAGATGGATGTTGATGGTGCTTAATAATATCCACCGATATAATTAATTACGAAGATAGAGCGGCGCTTGACCGAACTCCCTATATATCATCCAACATCTAGGCCCGTTTCGCATTGTGATCAGCAATGCGTGGGCGTATCGCAGCCAGTGGCTACCCACAGGCTGGACCAGCCACTCATTAATTCGCTTTCTTGCGAGTATCACGTTTTCTTAAACCTTTGTACTTTAAACAATCCCCCCCTCTCTCTCTCTCTCTCTTTCTCTCTTTCTCTCTCTCACTCTTGTTACATTTCTGTCGAGACGTTTAGATCAATGATCGTGTAAAAAAATCATTCGACCCGTCCAAAAAAAAAAAAAAGAAAACCAAATACCAAATCGATTCACACCTCACAAAACTGATCCGATCCGTCCAACGGTAACTCTTTCTCGCTCAACCACCACCACCACTATCACGAATTCAGTACCCTCTCTTCGAGATGCTTCCTCGATCTGACCTTTCAGGGTTCAACGATCGCGGGTCGATCTCTGCTCTGATCTTCCGGGTGTCTTCACCTCCCGCAGAAACCTCTTTAGAAACTTCTCTCTAGCGAGTGTATCGAGGGTGTAGCGTAATTTCAGGCCGGGACAGATCAGGTGTTACGGGCGCCTCGAAAGGGTATTAATCTTTTCTGGCTTGGTGGCGGAGGGAGGCGCGGCAACGAGGGGAGGTGATACGTACTCGAAAGGGGGGGAGGGTATCCACGATACGCCTATCTCGTGATCGGTCGTGGCTTCCGCGGCTTTAAGCAGCGTGCATACTCCCGATCCTCCCGCTCGCGTATCGGGCCCGTAATTATCCGGCCGCGGCTCCCTTCCTCCGCTTTCGTCCACCGCTTAGCCCCGCTTAGAACGTGCCACGCCACCTGAACCCGAGGGATCTTTGGAATGCGTGATTCTTTCGGCCCCTCGAGACGTCGTTTTGGGATTCCGCGTTCCTCGAGGAGATGGGATTCGTTTTGTGGATTTGTTTATTTCTTGTCTCTTTCTTCGAATGTTTTTTTTTTTTGTAGGATTTCTTTTCTTTTCTTTTCTTTTTTTATTTGGTTTGAGAGGATGAAATGGATGGAGAAGAAGATGTAAGGAGGTGATTTAGGCTCTTTCTTAATTTTTATAATATTTTTTAAGTGTATTAAATGTTGGTTAGAACATTGTATTGCAAATTTATCGTTAAAACGTATGGAAGTTTTATTATTTCTAATTTCGCGTGAAAAATGAAAGATCGCGTTAAAAAAAGGGAGAATAATAAAAATCTTCGAGATAAATTAAAATTTTTATAGAAATAATAAAAAGAATGGACGTTATGGAAAATTTCAAGTTGTAGAGCGTATCTTTTGATCAAACGAGTTCAGCTGAACTTCACTTAAAGTGATATAGGGCTATACGGCGACAAATGCACGTTACCAGCTTATGCATTAAATTCGCTAACGAACCGTGTGCAGTTTATAATCGTCGAACCGGTCGAACCGTAACGATTATCAGAAGAATTATGGATGCTCCCTGATGACTCCCCTTCGACTGGTTTCAACAAAACCATTTTTACGAATCCAACAGCCTTTCACACTTTTATTATCCAATCGATTAATTCATAAAGTGCATAGATAGATTTTCATCGTAGAGGAAAATATTCTTCGAGAAAAATCCAAGAAACCTTTTCGAATCGAAACCACAAAATTGACGAATTCATCCACTTCTTCAAAATTCTCCAACAACCTTCTTCCAAAACTTTTTTCAAACTCGTCAAAAATTCTCAGCTCGTCGATCATATCCCTGCATCCCCTCAATTTCGAGCGCCTCAACCACCTTAACGATTATTAGAGATGTTCTTCGACCCCCTCCCGATTAAAGCGCATACACAAGCCCCCTCTCCCTCCTCCTCCCTCCTCCTTCCCCCGTGTTCGGCGGCCGGCATTAAAGTAGCCGCCAAGGAACGAGCGGCAGCGCCTAGCAGCCTCCTTAATAACAGATTACTCGAGCGGGTCTCCAGGTCGGCGATGAATCCCACTCCGCCTCGTGGCGGCGCACACTCAGCGGAGCGTGCTCGTAATGACCATTACCGCCCGACTCGCTACCTTCGCCCACCACGGTAATGGCTCGTGGCTGGCTGCCTCTTTTCCTCGTCCGCCGATACCCCCCTTTCGCCTTCAGGGACGGATAACCGCTATCTCCCCTCTGCCTTCTCCTCCCGCGCCTCCCCCACGGAGAGCCAACACACGGCGGGGCCAGATAAGGGCGCCCCCGGCAGATTAACGCCGACCGCGCTCGACACTATGAGGGGGGAGGGGAGGGGAGGGACTTGAAATCCTCGAGTCGGATTTCGTGGAATCGCGTGGGCATATTTTCAATCTGGGAGAAAATGGTAATTTCCAGATAGATGGGGAGAGGATGTTGATTGAGATGGAGTACGTGATATTCTCGTATTTTTGTATATTTTATTATATTTTTGGCATATTTGGGAAGGGGGAGTTTGTATTTGTACTTGAAGATTTTTTTCGAAGATTTTTCCTATCTTTTCATAAAAAAAAATTCTGAGATATTTCGATTTTACAATTTATATAAAGCGATTACGAAGTGAATCTGAAAAATTGTTCGTTCCGCGTGATGTTACGCGTGTTGATGCGATGCCAATTATTTAATTATTCGAAATTAATTTTCTTCCTAATAAAATCTATTGAATAATTAATGTACAAGTATTTTTAATAAAACTGTGAATGTTTTCAAGTTATTCAAACGGATTTTAATTAAATTCAATTATCGAGATTGAAAATCTAATTACTCGTTAGTCGCGCAATTGAAGAAAAAAAAGAAATTCATCATATATTTATTTAAAATATACAATCTTTCTTCAGATTTTCCTGACTGAAAGCTAAATGTAATTCAAAGATCCATAGAAAAATTCATAATCAATTTCTTATTTTTCACCGTTATTTTTCAACGTTAATTTCTTATCCTTAAAATACAACCCTTTCCAATAATTCTTCATCCTTCTTCCAATAACATGATAGAATCGATTCGTTAATCGTTTAAAACACACACACACACTCACACAAAAAAAACGCGAGAAAAGATCAACCCTTTTCGACTGATGCGAATGGAAGATCCAAAAAAAAAAAAAAAAAATCCTCGCGATGCGAAAAATTAGGGGTAAAAAAAGGCATCCCCCCGGATAGTAGTAGCCGGCCATCGTCCAAGGTGGCCGTTGACTGGCTATTAGGACGCACGCCGGCTCACGTATAATGGCAATCATGTTAATTATTGTAAGTAGAGCCGCGCGCCACAGCCGCAGCCGCAGAGTGTACCTTTCCTCCTGCTTCTCCCTCGTAGTGGTAACGGCGTGTGCCACCATTACGAGGAGCGCCTTACCGTGAACGCACGCTATTCATTCCAACCGGGGGAGAGGCCGAGGGAGAGGGAGGCGTGGGAGGGGAGAGGGTCGAAAGGAAGGAAGGTCGAACGAGCGAACCAGAAGCGCGCTTTCGAACCGCTTCATCTCTATCCCCTTGTTGTAGCGTAACCGTGGTTCCGAGTTTCCTTCTTTTTCTTCTTTCTTCTTTTTTCTCGCACGAGGATCATCGTTCGGAGAAGAGATCCTTTTTTCGATTGATTTTTAACCCCTTGCGCTCCAACGATGACTCTCATACACCATTTGGATCGATGCGGCAACTTGATAATATTTGTTTGATTTTTTTAGTCGCTTCATAAATAAGTTTCTAAGTTCTTTATAATCTTATGAGATATAGAATAATATATTGCCAAATGGGTAAATTTTTTTATCTCAAATTAGACCATGGTCGAACTATATCTTCGGTATTAGTGTTTGACAGTCGAGGGAATAGAAATATTATTTTCAAAATTTTTGAGTTTTGTAAATATGGAATACGCGTGAATGGAATTAGTTCAAGTGAAGAGTTTGATTTTTCGTTATTGAACGACGAAATTATTTCTATTCATAATAAGAAAATAATGATAGATGGAGATGAAATAAGAGGCGAAAAATAAGAATAATAGATGAATGAATGTGAGAGCAATAGTTAATAGAAATTAAGAAAGATTGTAAAGTTTGTTTCCAATGAAATAAGAAAGGCAAAAGACATCAAACGACATACTATCGTGATATTTGCTCTGACAAATCTGAGGATGTATCTTGGTAATTGCTTTATATTTTGTTATATTAATTGTTTTCAACAAAATGAGAAAGGCAAAAGACATCAAACGACATACTATCGTGATATGTGCCTTGACAAAATTGAGGATGCATCTTGGTAATTGCTTTATATCACACGAAACAACATATATAGACTTTAATATTCAATAAATTTTTTTTCTTTATATATAAAGATACATAAAATATTAAAATATAAAAGTTTTATCGTGCATTAATGTGTGTGTAAAATCATTTTAAGTTAGTTTTGAGTAAGAAATTCTATCGAACGTGTCCGAATCGTGTGGAGTTGCTGATTCGATCGAGCGCAAAGGATTGATAAAATGAGAGAGATTTCGCGATAAGGATGTTTTTCTTTTTACGAAAAAAAGAAAAGAAAGAATTTCTCTCTTCGTGAACCTCCCCGTGGCCTCTAATTAGACATAGCCCAATTAGTACGAATTTTTCAGAATTGTGCGTAGCGTGTAAGCCTGTGGCGTATTATTTTATCTAATTATCCAGGGCACGTTTCGCCCGCTTGAATATGCTTTAATGCCGCTGTAATAACGATACGTTTTCCTACCGTTTCGCGCGCACGTGGTCGCGTGCAATTGCGCGCGTTTAAATAATATTAATTAAAAAAGCGAGCGGAAGATTTTGTGGGCCCCGCGTGATACGGATCTCCATCAAATTGGTTGAGATTACTCTATTAACCTTTGTCGAATCGTTATTCTTCGATCGGTTTGATAAGGATTGAAGAAGTTTGAACAAGTTTGACAATTCAAATCATCGTTCTACGAAACTTGAGAGATGATTATATATATATAGAAGTTTGAATATTGTAATTTAACAATGAAAAGAGTAAAATTTTTTTTTATAGTAAAAGAACTCAAACTTTATGAGATTTGAAAGAAAAAATGAAGTTTCTAACATTAAACATTTCTGATTAATAAATCAGAAAGCAATTAAAAAAATCGCGAATGATGATGATTCATAAATATTTCAAACGAGTTATTTTCAAGAATAAAAGCTTGATAATTAGGTTTACTGTTTCAAGTTTCTAGAGTTTCTAGAGAGGCACTTATCGATTCTCTTTAGGCGCGAAAATGGATGGATAATAGGCGATAGAACTCACGAGAGCATGTATTAAGGTCGATCTTAATTAGTGGCAATTTAATTAGGTTTACCAGCGTGACGGTTAGCAATGGGCCAGGTCTAAGTCGGAGGTAAGAAAATGTCGGCTTGCGTTATTAAGGCGGGCAGCCTTCCTCATCGTCACGGAAGTTGAACGTGCTGCATTCTCCTCTGCGAGTGCAGCACGTTAGGTGTCGACGTCGAAGTTTATATCTCTTCTTTCTTATTTTCACATTTCTCATTCCAGTTCGCGTAGTATCTAGGCTTTGTCGTTTATTTTTCTTTCTTTTTTTCACTATAAAATAAATTTCCTGAAAAATCTTATCAATCCGAATATCCGAATTTTAAGGTAAAAAGAATATTATCGCCAAAATTAATTCTAAATTGATATAAAAAAATTGGAATATAGATAAAACGAAAAAAAAATAAATAAATAAAAGTGAGATCCAAAACTTTAATTAATAACGTATAAGCATGTAACTACGAATGAAAGTGGTTCCAATCTAATAAGATAATTACGGATACAAGGAAGGAACAAAAAGGAAAAGATGTAATTTTCCAAGCAATCTCGCATAACCTCGTTTCCAACTTCCTTTTTCAAACACACTCGTTCAAAACTCTCATTCGTTCAACTCTCTTTCTCGAAGAAAGGAAACATTTGTCAAATCCTTCCCTCCTCGAACCATGAATGAATATCCCGGTTCCCTTTTAAATCGTTGAATGAATAGCCATTCGAAACAGAAATTCTGCTGTATCCTCGGCTCGATTTGCTTTCTCTCGTCTCCCTTCTTGTTTTCCTTTTTTTTTTTTTTTTTTTTTTTTTTTTTTCTTAAACTTCGTTAAATTTTTTCTATAAGCAGTTTTTTTTTTTTTTTTTTTTTTTTTTTTTTTCTTAAACTTCGTTAAATTTTTTCTATAAGCAGTTTTTTTTTTTTTTTTTTTTTTTTTTTTTTTCTTAAACTTCGTTAAATTTTTTCTATAAGCAGTTTTTTTTTTTTTTTTTTTTTTTTTTTTTTTCTTAAACTTCGTTAAATTTTTTCTATAAGCAGTTTTTTTTTTTTTTTTTTTTTTTTTTTTTTTCTTAAACTTCGTTAAATTTTTTCTATAAGCAGTTTTTTTTTTTTTTTTTTTTTTTTTTTTTTTCTTAAACTTCGTTAAATTTTTTCTATAAGCAGTTTTTTTTTTTTTTTTTTTTTTTTTTTTTTTAATTTTTAAAAATATTTTTTATACAAGATTTTTTCTTTTTTTTTTTTTTTTTTTTTTTTCGTTATTCTTCGTTATTCACCGCGATACAAGGAGCAGATCGAACACTGGGCGCGATGCAACACCGTGCTCATTTACAACTGTTATCTGAACCATTATAAAATGCCGTTCTAACGACCTGGCAATAATCTAAATTCCAAATGCGCGGCGCAGGATACCTTTAACGAACCGTGATCTCTCTCCCGTTTGAAACGAATTAATTGAACGTACAAGAGAAAAGTATCATAATATTTACCGTGGATCGGGTTCGTTGGGTAGGAAGGAATACGTGAATTCATTAGATATCGTCGAAAGCGTGCGTGTACCTGTTCAAATTCGATGAATCAATCTTCGAGGGGAATATCGTACGTGTATTATAAATTGAAATTTTATCTTCTTGTTATTATTGCATATAGAACAGTTTATATATATATATATATATACATATTACAAACTTTGCATTTTATCTATATATCTAAGATATAAGTGAAAAATAAATTAATACAAATATATGTTATAAGCGTTTGTATTTGGAATATTTTATCGATCATTATATTTTATTCACCCTGTATATAAGAGGAATAATTAAACATTTTATCCGAAAGAACCATTCACCCTGTTTAGGATCTTCTCGAGTCACCTTTTTGCTCGACACCCGTTGCCGTTCCGCATCCAAACCCTCTCCCTCCCCTTTCTAACCTAAGCAATAATCTAAATTCCAACCTCTCTGCGCAGCCTACCTCTAACGAGCCGTGCTCTCTCCGTAGTGAGACGAATTAATTGAACGGCCGCGCAAAAATCCGATATATTTGCACTGCATGCGCACAATTACGGTACAGTCAGTCCCAAAAATAGCGTCCAACCTCTAATTTGCTTCATCCTAACCTCTCTCTTACCATCCTCGTCTTTCTCTTGCAAAAAGTTATCACCGAGTACGTCGAGAATCTCTACTCGATCCTTCGTATTACACAATTTTTCACAAGGAATTTATTTATCCGTTTTAGCTGGATAACATTTGAAACGGATTGTACGCGTGGAAGAACGGTGCTCGACATCTCGAATTCTCGTTAGATCGCATCGGCTCACGGTCGAGTTGAAATTCGGTCGACCGCCGCGCCACCGCAACTCCGCCAATTAATTACCGCGAAAGGAAGGAAGGAGGCGAGGATCACGGCCGCGTTTGAATTTCCACGCGAGTCTCCTCGCGATGTGCTTGAGCCACAGAGCGTGGCGTTCGCGTATAATCAGCGGGCCTCGAAGCTCGATTATGCTTCCCTTACCCGCATGCCTCCCCTCCCCGCATCGAAAAGGCGCGATACGTACTCGCAATGGCCGGGCTCGCCGTCCAGTTTCTAGAGGCGTGGAGAGTTCTTTTATTTATTTAGCAGGCCAGGAAGCCGTTCATTCTAGCGGCAGCCCCGCGGTAACTAATTAAAGGTCAGAACGTAGCCAGGTCTTATCCGGGGAATGGAGAGTCAGCCGTAAGCGGCCGCTTCCGGCCCTCCGGGTCGACTTTCATTGCGCGCCGATACGCGAGATTTCTTCACTGAGATTCAATACCCGTCGATTTCATTCGATAAAATGGAATATTTTACTCTTGTATTGGTAGTCGAATCAGGATTAAAATATGATTCGTACGACGATTGGTTAGTTGTACGATAGGTTAGTTAGTTATTGGTGTAGGAAAATATTTGAATAGTGAAAAAGTAAAAGGAATAAATGATGGAAGAAACGGGTAAGATAATGGTTGCGTGGCGCTAGTGTCGTGTCAATGGTAATCGTTAATTTAATTTGCGGTTGGAAAATTTGATCAAAAGGAAATGTGTAATTTTGAAAATTTTCTGCAGTCTTGATTTAATTTCTTTACTTGTAATCAATCGAAATGATAATTACAAGAGGAAGTTTGCGAGGATTTATTATGAGTCGTTTGAACTTGATAAGTAGTTGGAAGTTGTTGGAGGGAACGGTTTTGTTTGTGAAGATTAGTGAATAAGTAATGTTGAATGAAGTCAGTGGAAAATGAATGAAACGTGTTATGGATGCACTCTTCTTTCCTTGTTAATGTTATTATATTAAACTAGATATCGAGGAAGTGCGTGTCTACGTTTTAATAATAACTGGATTCTTCATGTTTGTTTCAGGTAAGTTGAGCATGCATCGGAATCATAATTCATTCATTTAATTTGCAATAAACAATGTTGGAACTAAATATATTACGTGAGTAAAAATATTAAAAATAATATTTTTTCTATTCAATCAAACTATATTACAAAATATTCTGAAAGAATAGAATATCAATAATATTATATCACTTCAAAATAATAATATTTAAAAATATAAAAAAAGTAAAACTCACGCTATATCGCCATTTCCTTTTATATTTTCAATATACACGTATCAAAAAACCATAAATTAAATAAAAAAAAATTAAATCTTTGGAAACCAATAACTGGATTTTCGAAATACCATAAAGAGTATCTTCCAAGAATCCCTAATTCCAATCATCTCCACCAATCCCTACGGTCATTAGACCGCTCTACAACGACCCACATTCCCGGCTCTGTACCGTTTCTAATCGCGCTCCAATTTGTCCACGTGTTTCGCAACTCGACCACTGTATTTACCGTCTAATGATATTTCCCCGATGACGAGAAGCCCCGACGATGTCAGCCCGAGCTTGTCGATGCCAGGCACGCAGCAACGGCCCCCTCGCCCCATTGAAATGGATGAAACGTCGTCTCTCGGATCCCGAGTCGGTCGATCGAGCGGAGAGAGGTCGAAATGAAATCATTAGCCGCGGAAAGAGCTCGGCTACGTGGCCGCTAATGGCCAGCCGTATACACCGGCTAAATAATGGTATTGTACCGATCGGATTTCTATCGTTAACAAGCCGGGGTGTCCGCGTAAAAAGACATCGAACCGTAACTTAGCCGCTCCCACAATGAGCAGCCGCGAGCGGCGTTAACGCACTTCGTTTGCTCGCCGATCGACAGAAACCGGCCGCCTTCTATGGCATGCGAAACGCATAACGCACAGCTAATGAAACTCTGGCCACGATACCTCGCGTGCTTCGCTGTGTTTAGTCAGATAGCACATCGGCTAGTTATGACATCTGGTGGAGATTATGGACCGCATAGAGGGCGCTTTGGTGTGGTGCAATTGGATCGTAGAAGAGTAGACCGTAGATCAATTCATGCTAGTTTTATGACGATTGAATCGAAGTCACTTGGAAGGATATCGAATTGTCATTCTATTGCGTTTAGAGCTGCGATTTTTAAGTTTTTGGTATTGTTACAGAGATTGGTACAGAGATGGTTTTGTGAGAAATCGAAATTCTGCCTGTTCTTGGTTTATTCCAACTAGCTTAGAGCAAACTCTTGCTCGTCCATATACGTGAAACAATATTCCAATCACCTATATTACCGATCTTCATAACGGTTGCTAACCTCGAGCGAAGAGGCTCCACTATCTACATTCGATTATTCCATCGCTTCCATCCATCCATTGCCTTCGTTAAGCAACCGACTACCAGATACCAAAACAATATTCAACAATATTCATTCCTGAATCTAGGATCCATTCATTTCCATTCCAGTTTTCCAATACCGGGATCGTAGCGAATCAAGCGCGGCAACATTCTCTAGAAAGGGAAGAGAAACGGTGGAGATATAAATTTCCCAGGATTATGTAAACGTTTCGAAGGATAAGCGGCCGACACACGATCGGTAAAAACGGATCGCGATGCATGTTACGGGCACGCATAACGCACTGGCAGCGGATGGCAACTGGAGGGAACCCCCATAGTTCGACATACGCATTCGACCGTTGCTTCTCTCGTACGACACGCCGGCGCGGCTCGTTTGTGAGGCCAGGCTCGTTTCTTACACGGGCGAGCTCTGTTCGTGGGACCCGCGAGAGAGGAGAACAAAGTTTCATCGATTCAATAAATTCCCATTAGGTCGATCTTGTCTGGATTGTAAGGTCTCCCCGGTATCTGCTAACTGGTTTCTACCGTTTGTACGTCGTTACTTCTATCGTCGTTTCACTGCCCATCTCTCCCCCC
>NW_006263473.1:904731-910330 GCF_000469605.1 Apis dorsata
TGTCCTTGCACGATTTACCGTCCACCTTAATTCGAACAAAAATCTGATTGCGCTCAGTTACTCAACAGAATGGCGGTTTGAGGTTATGATCGATCTCAAAAGTCATACATACAATCCTATCTACTATTCCACGTTTTAAATCTTGTCAAATCTCACAAAATCTTCTTTCCTTCTTAAATTATCTTTAATCTATCATCTTCAAAAAAAGAAAAGACAAGAAAAGACAAGACGATACTCCAATTATCCAAAACCTTACCCAGGGACACTTCTTCGCCAGTACAATTTTGTGAAAGATCCAGGTGCACGATCATCCATCACTGCCTTCGTTCCCTAATTATTTAGCACGGTGTAACCGTTCAACCGTGCAATTAGACGGCTTGATATCGAGCATTAATCATCGCTGGAAAGGACATCGGTCGCGTCAATAATTACCAGTTTGGTCCTCGGCGACAGGTCGCGGGAGGCGGTTTTCGCGCGCGTTCGTCGCCGGAGAAAACCGCCNATTAACGACGTTCCTCGCCTATTCGCGGTGCAACGCTCTCCTCTCTTGCGGTAGAAAACGACCCGTGACGTCACGGGGCCTAGGATCGTTGTATAAATCGGTATCTGGCATTCAGGTCGGATCACCGCGAGCCGATACGTGACCGTTCGACTCGATCGAGGGTCTCATGGGGACCGCTATACGGGAGAACGCTTGATTGAAAGTAACGACCGGGTACAGAGACGTTGTGCACGCATTTACAGGACTGTTCGCGGCCGATTCTCGCTTTGGACAGAATGGCCACGCAACTGTGACGACTTCTTCCGGTAGGCTGTGTTATTCCATGGTGCTGTGGTCCACGCTAAGAAGATGTGGCTCTCGATGGGTTTCAACCGAGAAGATTCCAAGGATAAGTGAATTTCTTCTCTTTCTCGATTCTTCATTTATATTTTTTCTATAAGAGTTTGTGAGAGTCACGAACTGCTGAGACATTTCTAAGTAAGATATTCGATGAAGAACGTTGTTAATAATGGTTTATAGTAATGGAGGAGCGTAGATGGCGTTAGTGTATAATCGAGTATAATATATTAGGAAAATAATTGTTCGTATAAAAAAGTAATTGAATATCAACATGAAAAATATATTCTCTTATATAACCGACAATTAAATATATACCTTTATTTATTTTTTATACGATGTATTATAGGATTGTATATATTTCTTTAACAATGTTTCACATTATCGTGCCAAATTTCTTCGCGTGAATGACGTGTATATACGTACGCGTGCGAGCGCGACAATACCTCGAATCAATACACAAGAAGTAAAGACGTCAAGCATGCCGAAACGCGACAAAAGAATCCAGTCGTAATTCAGCCCCTAATCAAATTCGAATTGTGCCTCGGTTGTTCACGCGAGTGGCGCTGCGCGTTTACGACACGTCACAATTACGCCCTGAAACGGTGACACGCCGTGCCACAAATTTTATTTTACGATATGTTGACTGGCGACTCGAAGAGGCCCGGCCACAATGGAGGCACCGCGAGAGTTGGATTTACTGCACCGCGTCCTTTACGCTTTTCCATAACGAATCGACGTGTCTTCTACGTCTTTATACTCGGACAGAACGTGGTACAATATGATTTAACGCGGGGAATGTAATAAAATTTTATTGCGACGCGTCCCCTTTCGAGATTGCCGCCTTATTTGAATACGTTCCGCCTTCAACGTCCGTGTAATTTCGTCGCTCGTACCGTATTCGATTCGTTTTACTCCTTGTGATTGCAGATAGGTTAGGTTTAACTCGTCGTTATCATTGCTTCTCATCCCTTCCCCCCAGTTCCTGCAAAGTGAATTTGCAAAATGAATTTCTATCAAGTTGCAATAAAACTTTCGAGGTTAAAATGGAACAATTGAATTTGATGGGGCAAATTGTCAATAGACCAAAACCAATAGACAAACCATATAACTATCAAAATTTTGTAGCAATTAACCTTCTCTAAAAACGATCTATTCAATTTAAAACTATTCTCGCGTTCTTGTATCGAGATGCCTCGTCAATTTCAATTGGCAAAAAAATGATGGCTCGAGCCGTTCGAAATCGCAAACGAGGCCACGAATGGAATGGTTTCGTGAATGAAGAGGCAAGACTGAGGAGTTGAATGGGGAAGAGGCGAGTAGCAGGCGAGCGGACGAAGGAAGGAAGAGGCAAAGGACGACTAGGAGAAGAAGAGGACGAAGAGAAGTTCCTCCACCATCGGGCCCATAGTGGTCACATAACGTGACGTGTGAGCGATGCTTACTCTCCCACAACGAGCACCGGTAGTAGATGATGCCATAATGGCTGGGAGTCGGACATGTGAGCGCGGACAGGAAGTCCAGGTTCCTATACCAAGACGCGGAGTCACGCGGATCTTCGCATGGAGGCCTTGCAGACCTCCTACGTGTCACGCAACTCATTCACCAGCTTTTCCACGTTGCACCAAGGCCCATTACTGACCGGTACTCGCGTCGTTGTTACCTGGATCCACCACCTGGTTCGAATCAAAAAAAGAAAGAAGAAAAAAAAAGCTTAATTAACCCTCGGACGAGTAACTCGCCTGTATGAATAAAGTAGCCTAATAGTCGTTGGCACGAAGAGACTTAACCGAAGATTCGTGCAACCAGGTTGGATTTTTTTTCGATTTCTTGTTGTGTTTCTACCTCTTCCCAGTTTTCATTGTTCTTTGACTCGATTCTTATGGAAGGATTTTACGGTTAGAGCGTGTGGCGAGCAGAGGAGCAAATAGCCTTCGAGGTCTGTTGGATACACGATGCGTAGTTGCGAGTGTATTTTCTTTTTTTCTTTCTTTTCTCTTTTTCCTTTTTTTTGGTTCCAATTATACGGATTTGTTTGCTGATGTATACAAGAGATAGTAGATTTTTTGTGAAACTGAGGGTAGTAGGGAGATTATCTGGATTGCATCGTGCATGTAAATTTGACTGTTTGCTTGGAATTTCCATTCTTGGAATATTGATTACATAAAGATAAAAGAATGTTATATTTTCTGCACTGAAATCGATAATAGGTACTTAATCGCCGTAGATTTCTCGATAGTTCGCGAGATTGGAACAATGTCCAGCTTTCTTCCTAGTGTTGCCACTTAAGGAAGGCCTGGAAGGCCTCGCGGGATGTCGTTGACCCAACGACAGGAAGATCATGACGCGTTGCGTAAGAGGACATTATCGTAGAGCCGCGCAACAGGTTACAATTTCATTCATGATTCCCTCTCTGTCTCCCTTCCGTTCCTCTGGCGTGTATACGCGTTTACTTTCTCTGAACGCATCCTCGGTCTCTTCTCTTCCTCCTACGCCTTCTTCGTTTTCCTTCGATTTCTTCCTTTCTTTTCCTTTTTTTCTTTTCCTTCTTCTTCTTCTTTTTTTCTTCTCTGTCTTTTATCCTCGGTTCCCATGCGTGGGCGGAGAACGTCTCCCCTGAAGAGGACGTCTCGTTGTCGTAAATCGTTCTTTCAGTAAAAGGGAAGAGAGATAACTGCGGGTAATTTGAATTAAATTTCTCGTGAATTGGTAAAACAATATTGGAATCTTTGTCTTCAGAAGGGATTAAAATTGAAATCGATCGAGTTCAACGATTCAATTGATCAGATGAGTTTTCTTCTTTTCGTGACTGGAATTAAGAAAATTTTTCGTGTAAAAATTTTTCTCGTGAAAAGAAGAAATCATCGAAACATTTAAACATTGAGGTCCTTTTTAATTTATGTGAAAAATGCTTCTCCAAAGCTTAATTATATTTCTTCTTCCGTTTAAGCTTCGCGTTACAGCTTTCGCGAAGCTTTACGTCCACGATATCGGTCGTAAACTTGTAAACCGACGTAATAAGATTAAATCTACGAGTATCGACCTGTGACCGTGTTAAAAATGACCGTTTAATATTTGTTTTATGACGGTAGCCGTAGCTGTCATAGCAGCGTTTAATGGCCGTTTCTAGTGCGTGGGAAGCCATTTTTTTTTCTTTTCTTCCTTCGTACTTTCTAACACGATTGCTTTATCGCTTCGAGGGGGCTACTTTCAACAGTTCGAGTAGAAATTTACGTAAAAAAAAATTTTGTGTGATAATCACTCGTTTAATAAATAGCAAAAAATTTTAACTTGGCACCAGAAAATATTTGCATAATTCATTTTTGATTCGTTTTTTCGGATATCGCATTTATAATATTTTGGAACGAATATCAAATGTCGGTTTGATATTACTTTACATCCAATCATCTTTAGCCTTCCTTTTTCTTCCCACGTTCCAATTCCTTAATCGGTTCACCCGAGTAAACCCACGATTATCCATAAATCTCTCATCAGCGTTCCGAAAAAGGGACATCCAATGGAAAAATTATTACTTCCTGTATAATCTCGCGAGAGAAGGGATCATATACGCTCGGGGTGCAGAAAGAGGCTTGGAAAGAGACCGGCTTATTCGCCGGTAGTCCGAATCGTAATTTATGACATCGCGCCACGATTAAATCCGCGCCCTCCTCTCCTTATCTCACCGGCTTTTAAAGGCCAGTTCATACCGATAGATAATCCACGGATAATCTTTGTGAGTGCAGAAATAAAATTACGAATATCTGGATAGTAATCCTCCATTTTTATCCAATTTAAACTCGTGATCGCTCTTATAATAAATCAAGTTTGATCGATCGATTTTCGTATATCAACTTTTTTCTATCTAAGCTATACATCAACGCTCTATATTTTTTTCATATATATCCTGACGCATGACAGAGTATATATATATATATATATTCGACAACAGGGATGGACAAAATTTAATAATTGAAATTACGAATAAAGTAATATGATATTATAATGAAAATTTTATACATTCATCCAGGATATTTAAATTAATCAGGTATTGAATAAAGGTACTCGTTTAGATTAATTTTTATGGAAAGAATCTCAGAAATATATTGATATAATTTTTAGAAAATTATTATTATAAAAATTCGAGTTTTGGAAATTGTATGTTTTATATAACATCTAACGTGGCATCTCTTTAAAATAGGGCCTCTTATAGTTTTTTATGGTTTACTTTCGTTATATCATCCACATTCATTGTTTTGTCAATAATAAATTTTAAGTGACATGGAATTCGAAATATTGAATAATGAGATAATAATATTTGAATTATTTTACTGATCAATGATTTATTCGCAAATAATTGCAACGGCAAACATCTGAAGATTATATGAAATACAAATCGACTATAATAATTACTATAATAAACGTAATTCAATTACTTGAAACTATTTTATTTTTAACTTATTTTACTTTTATCAACGGGTTAATTTTCCAACTCTCCTCGACAGATAATGTGGGCAGACTGTCCGCAGACATTGTCTCTCGGTGTCGTGGGCCCTTTACGGGGTCGGCTTTCGACCCGTGGCCAGCCAGAATAAAGAACACTGAGCCGTGTCTACAAGTGTGAGACAAGAGAGGGGACCCGATATTGCCGCCTTATAATAAGACAGTATCGCATGAACGAACCGGCATCGGGCCCACAGAGGGCGGTCCGAACAATGGGCCTGAATATCCGCGGCGAGGAGAGAGAGAGAGAGAGAGAGAGAG
>NW_006263473.1:910562-913320 GCF_000469605.1 Apis dorsata
GTTGCGTGTGCAACAAGAGAGGAGACACACGCGTTCCTTCTCTTTCTCCTCCTCCTCCTCCTCCTCCGTTTTCTTCTGCGGCGGAGAGAGCAAAGAGAGCACAGGGCGTGGATGGAGGAGCAATGCACGCCATATATCAACATCGTACCGATAACGAGGTCCCCAGGAGGCTACCGGTCGTCGAAGACGCCGGCTAACTTTGGTCGCCGCACGGTACCAACTCGAGAGGCTCTCTCTTCTGGTTTTCGCTTCTCGACTCTTCTCCTGCTGCGCCCTCTCGGCCTCTCGAATGAAAAAGCGCGGACGCGATCGGACGAAACGCGTTGGCCGGCTCCGGTAATTTACGGTGGATCGCGACCGAATTTCGAAATGCTTTCTTTTCTGGGGGATTACTCTTTGCCACGGTCAGTTGTGGTCGAGAACGCGGACGAAATCTCGATCTCTGCGCGTGAAAAATTTCGAAAAATTTTAATACGAAGCAATTTTAATACGGTGCAAGTGTAGAAATCGATAACAAGGAACTCGAGTAAAATTCATAACCTCTTTAACGCTTCTTAACGTTGCGGAATATCACCCACGCCAGTTCACATTGTTGGCCGGCGATTTAAGATGGATCGGGATCGAATTTCGAAATGGTTTCTTTGGGAATTATTCTTTGTCACGATCAGCTGTGGTCGAGAACATGGATGAAATCTCGATCTTTGCGCGAAAAATTTCGAAAAATTTTAATACGAAGCGATGTAGAAATCGTTAACAAGGAACTCGAGTAAAATTCAATCTATAAGAACAGTTTCATAACCTCTTCTTAACATTGTTGGCCGGTTCCGGTAATTTAAGGTGGATCGAGACCGAATTTCAAAATGGTTTTTCCCGAGGGATTATTGTTTGCCATGGTTCGCGGTATTTTTCTTGACATTTTTGCGGTCGAGGCGAGTCGAGAAGAAGTGTTGGAAGTGTAGAAATCGATAATAAGGAACTCGAGTTCTCTTTTGAAATACGAGGCTCGTAAAATCCGATCTATAAGAACAGTTTCACCACCTCTTTGACACTTCACTTCAGAATATCACTCACGGCACTTCGCAGGATCATATTTTCCACTTATCGCGCCTATCTTGTAACATTTGTAAAGCGTTTCCATTTACCCACTCGACGGACAAGTGTTTCGTTCGTCTGGAAGGAAAAAAATATAAACGAAGAGAGGGAAGAAAAATAAAGTTCTTCTTCTGAGAGAGAGAGAGAGAGGGAGAGAGAGAGAGAGAGAGAGAGTACCGTATCCGTACACCGTGGCAAATGAATAATGCATCAAGCCGACAAATTTATTAATTGCACGATGCGAATCCGCTGATATTCCCGTGAACATGCAAATCGAGCGGTGCGCATTATTGTCCGGCATTGTTCGCCGCCTCTTTCACGACCATATTGGAGGCTAAGAGCGGCGTAGATCCGCCTCGCGAAACCAAAGAAAACTGCGCCTCTTAAATTAGTTAGATAAGAATTTTAACACCGATCCGTTCCGTAGCAAGCGAACCGGCGCGCAATTGTAGCGGTCGGAATGTTTACGCGGAGATAACGCGGTTGAAAACTCGTATTTATTTTCAAGCTTCTACTTTCGGTCGAGCTCGTTTCCGCTATAATATCCCAGCTTAAAGTGTTGCGAGGTTTTTTAATCGAAGGAACTCGTTTATTTGATTGGCTTCGATGTTATTTTGCCTTGGTTGGAATCGCGATCAAAAATCGATATCAAATGTACTGTACGTAACAATCTAACCTCTATTTCCTCGCCAAATTTCTAAACGCTTAAAATTAATTCAGAACTAAGAACACTCACTCTCAAACAATTCTTCTCTCAATACTATCGATTATATAATACAACTGTTTTACCAACTGTTTTACTTTCGTCACATAACCTCCAAATATATCCATCCAGAAAGTTATTATTCCATCGCCTCGAAGTTTCGAAAAAACAAAATTACATCTCGCACACGCAACTAAACCTCCCGAAAACACGCATAACCATCGATCGATTCCTTATTATTAACCTACTTGTCAACATAACCTCGTCGAAAAAATCGATCTCCCGGTATACGAAATTTCGAAAAGAAAAGTAACTTTTTAACGCGGTTCCACTCGATCCTCGGCTCGATTCGACTCGACTCGACTCGGCCCGACTCGGCTCGACTCGGCTCGAGCGTGTACGGGCTCGGCCGCCGTGGACATTGTAGGGCTTATATGGCGATCCGGCATAAATCAAAGGGCTAATATACTGGCCGGGCCCCGGTAATGCAGCCGCCGCGCGGCGGAGGGCTTTTTATCGGCCGAGTAAGACAATACGCATTTACATACGCGCGAGCGCTGCCGCGCGGCGTGTACGCCTTCCGCGCCACGCCACACGGCCCCGCCGAGCCACGCCACCGGCATATGGCATGGCTTATTGGAGCGGAGGCCGCGCCACCGCGGCAATTACCGCGCTTCTGCCCGCCGGCTCCTTCGGCCGCGCATCAAAGTGCCTGTCTCTCTTCCCTCCCCGACTCCCCATCCCTTTTTTTCGCTCCACTCTTTCTTGCCCGATTCCTCCGACCGGGTTGCGACCGGGTGATGGCGGGGAGGGAGAGAGATCGCGCTTATAGGGGTGAATCCTCTTTTTGCCGAGATTCTTCCCTCCTGTTTGATTCTTTGTTTCCTTGCTTTTTTCTTTCTCTTTTCCTTTCTTTTTTTTTTTTTCGGCAGGATTGTTTCTAGAAGCTCGAAAAAAAGGGGG
>NW_006263473.1:913335-915032 GCF_000469605.1 Apis dorsata
TTGTTCGAGTCTGTTTGATCTACGCAGGATAAGCGATTCTTAATCCTTTGCTTCCATTTTTTCGAAGAGGATGCGTTTGACGAGGTTTGTTGACGCATAATACCTTCAAAAGTAGTATCTCTAAAGAATCATCGTAACAGAGATCATCCCTAATTGTCCAAAACTTTCGAGAACTCGTTCCATAAGGGATAAGACTCGACGTGTATAGTTCCCATTCACCGCTAAAAACCCCGGATGTCCTTTGTCGCAATTAACCACAGGCCAAGTCCTCGAGGCAAACTCGATTAAAATCCATCGACGAAAAGGAAGAGGAGGGACGACATAGAGAGAGAGAGAGAGAAGTGTACGTCGCAAGAACGCGTCCCATTCGTGAGGGTTAACGAACGTCCCTCTGTGTCCAGTATTCGTACATAATGCAGGGCGAAGGGAGGAAGGAGAAAGAGTGTATCAGCCGGAGTGTAGAAAAAAGAATTACACGCAGGCCGGTTTGGGTGGGAGGGGGAGGGTCTGAGGGATTCGCGGTTACGGGGACCCGGTGCGGCTTGACGTAGAAGAATTTAGGAGCGACGGCGAGAGCAAAGGCCCAGTTCGCGAGTCGGCCAGGTCCCTTTGAAGTCTAAAAACAATGGCATTGTCTCTTCAGTCTAGCGAAAGGTTGCATCTCCCTCTTTTTCTCTTGCCTCCGCCCCGGCCTGATCCCTCTCCTCATCCCTCCTCCCCTTCCCTCCCCCCCCTCTTTCTCCGTCTTCCTCTTCGGCCGCGTAAAGCGTTTTTAGATGTTTTTTCCCGCTCGACGGAGAGAGGTCTCCCGAAAGGCCGCGATCGGTAAGGGCAATCGGACCAATTTACATTTTTCATTTACATGGGGCCGGCATGGGGCACCGTAGCAACGCGGCCCCCACGAGATACCCCCAGTTAGCCCCTGCCGGGACTTTCCATCCGTCCTTGATTGAAGATGGGCTGACAGGCTTGGAAATAATGCTTCCTGCCCTGGTTTATTGGTTCCAGGAGAGGAGAAAGATTCCTCGGATAGTGATCGTGGTCTCTTGGTGTATAAGGGACGACACGTTAATCGGTTAATGAACATTCCGGTATATTCTTGCTCTTGGCTCGATTTTATGTTAATTTTTCTTAACATTTAGGGGATAAAGAGGATCGGTATTTTGTATCGAATACTGCTTGCGTCTCTCCCCTCTCGTGGAACTCTACTTGAAAGAGACGATTCATCTTTTCCCCTCCATTCAAATACTTCCCTCGAAATAAGAATGGTTGAAAGAGCGGAGTTGTTGTTACTTCTACCGTTGGAACTTCAACGTTTTCTACGCGACAATAGAAAGCGAACATTCGGTGAAATTTGTATACAGCTATTTATTATAACATGGCCCACTAAATTATAGGAAACGGAATTCGGCAGTACACAAGGTAGCAGAGAGAGAGAGAGAGAGAGAGAGAGAATCTTGAGTTCCATGTTTTCAGTTTCGAGATTGAAGGGGTTGCGTGGCGAGTGGAAGGCGGTGAGACGACGGGTCGGATCGTTATTTCGTTGGAGCGGGTTCCAGGAGAGAGGAATACTGATTCGGCGTGTGTGTCCGTTTGCGGTGGGCTGCGGAGGCTATTAGGTCTCGTATAAGAGCGTTCTCCTTTTGTCACGAGCGGAATTTATTCGTCTCGATTCGGCCCGGCCCCCCCCCCCCCCC
>NW_006263473.1:915311-917505 GCF_000469605.1 Apis dorsata
AGATCCGCCGACGATTTGAAATTCCGGATGCGGCTCACGCATCCGCCCCTGACTTCTGGATGACCGATGTCACGCGTCACGAATGCCTCGGTTCGCGCGAAATAATAGCTAATACGGAGTCGGGAGAAGTTGGCGCGACTCTTTGAAACTCGTGGAAAGGGATTCTTTTCCTTTCCCCTCTTCGAAATCGCGAGCGAAATAAAAACAAAAATGTTTACTTTACTTTTTATTATAAGAAAGTTTTCAATTTTTTTCGATCTTTGTATTTTATTCATATACAGTTTTATTAACACAATTTGGAAAATTTCAACGGATCTTTGATCGTATCTTTCTAAGTTGTTCTCTTTACTTTGTAATTTCTTTTTTTTTTTTGTGTGTACAAAATAGATAAAAAATAACGATTTTCGAAAAGTTCGTTCTTATTCTCTGCTCCGTTATTTTCAGAATCTGATAAAAATGGAGGTAATTGGTGTAACCAGAAACAATTCCCCCGGCATGGCCACCGGTCACCACGGTTAATCGTGTATATATATTCGCTGGTTCCAGTCTATCGCGATCCAATTAAGAAAACGCGAGGCGTGTGCGCCTCGGTGCGCGTCTTCGTCTCGCCTCTTAAGGAACCGCAATTATCGGGCCGTCTCGGGCGGAAGTCAAATTGAGAAGTTCCAACGGCAATATACCGAACGCTCCTGTGCTCCTTTGATTTACGCGCGCGAGCACGTAAGGCTGGTTTTAATGAACGCGTCGTCCCTCGATCGCCCCGTCGTTTATTTTCACCATCTTGTTAATCACTCGACTTATTGTTAGCTCGATAACACGAACCACCACCATGAATTTTTGCGAAAATCCATTATCCGCTCGGTTTCAATTATAAACACGCGACCGGGTTTTAATTTTTTCACGGATTAATTATTAGGCGAATCGAAGATGGCAATTGTAAATAATTGTAATTATATTCTTATCAATGTTGTTTCAAGTAGCGATTAATTGATTACAATTAATTTTTCAAAGAGGAAAAAAGACCTAACCTAAAACTTCATTTCAATTATTTACAGTAGCTACGAGTAATATAAATTTGCCTAGTAGTCGCAACCTAACCTAATCTAACCTAAAAATTGTGTTTCGTACAATATTTGAAATAATATTCTATGGATAAAATATTATTTTACGCGTCCAATAAAAAAAAGAAAAATTTATTTATATCGATCGAAAAGAAGAAAATTATAATCTCGAAATTTTCAAATTAATTTTTCAAAGAGAAAAAAAACAACCTAACCTAAAACTTCATTTCAATTACTTACAGTAGCTACGAGTAATATAAATTTGCCTAGCAGTCGCAACCTAACCTAACCTAATCTAAAAATTGCGTTTCGTACAATATTTGAAATAATATTTCTAAAATATTACTTTACATATTCAATAATAAAAAAGAAAAATTTATTTATATCGATCGAAAAAAAGAAAATTATAATCTCGATATTTTCGAATTAATTTTTGAAAAGGAGAAGAAAAACAACCTAACCTAAAACTTCATTTCAGTTACTTACAGTAGCTACGAGTAATATAAATTTGCCTAGCAATCGCAACCTAACCTAATCTAACCTAACCTAACCTAACCTAACCTAAAAATTATGTTTCGTACAATATTTGAAATAATATTCTATGGATAAAATATTACTTTACATATTCAATAATAAAAAAGAAAAATTTATTTATATCGATCGAAAAGAAGAAAATTATAATCTCGAAATTTTCGAATCGAAAATCCAAAAATCCAGAATTGAAGAGCAGAATCTCCCCGTTCCTCGGAATCTCGTCTGACGAAACTCGCCGGTCGAAAATCGCCATCTTCTTATCTGATTCCACGATCGCGCTGTGGCCCTGTGGATTAAAAGTGGAGGCCTCGCAATTAACGAGCGGTCGGGACGGAAGTCGATTTGAGAAATTCCGGGCAACGGGTAGTGGGGAGGAGGCAGAGGTCTGTTCTGGGTCCAGGATCGTATGAAATCGATGCACACGTGTACACGGTAGCACGGGAGCATTTATCGGGGATCCCAGCCGCTGTCCTTTTTATTGATCGTCGCAATTAAAACTCCGCGTCTCATTAATTGCACCACTGGCCCTTAATTAGGAATCATCAATTCGTGGACCGGCCACGGCTACGTGCCAGCCACCGTGTGTATGATTAATGGCG
>NW_006263473.1:917819-919310 GCF_000469605.1 Apis dorsata
AGATCCGTGGTTTTAGTTGGTCACAAAGTTTTGGCCGGCGAATCGATTTGTCGTTCGACGAAATTCCTCCTCCTCCCCCACCTCTTTTTTGAAATTTTATTTCTTCTATATATATATATGTATCGTCTATTTAAAAATGTATTTTTTCGATTTATTTCATTCTTTTTTTTTTTTTTTTAAATTTTTTAGAGCGTGTTATTCGGTCGGTCTTGTTCGAACGTTTCTTCGTGCTGAGAGATCAACGACAGGCAACGAGAACGTCAACTCTGCGTGAGATCTCGCGTGTTAAATCGAAGGGAGATGGAAGGAGAGGGCGGGTCGGTGGACGACCGGTTGGAAATCTGTTCTGTTTCTGATATTTATAGGAATTTGCACGGTGATACATTTATTTTGACCGGATACAGCGCGTTTCGATAATTAAAGGGTTGAGGGGGCGTTGTTGGCTCTTCTTTATGGTTGATTCCTTGTTACTTTTGCGCTCGTTAATTGGCTTTTTTTTTGTAGGAGGTTATATTCGATGTTGCATATGGAATCGTTTTAATTATATCGGGACGTGGAAATTAATTAAATTGAGGCACGCGCATTGTAGGTAATTAATAATGGTATTTATAGGTTAGATCGCGCTGGTTGTTAATTCGACACATCGATTTTGCCGAGTGTGGTTAAAGGAATGTTATAGGGAAAGTTTTATTTTAACTGAGAGAGATTAATACATTTCGAGCAATTTTTGAAGATTAAAAAATAACGCATATTTTAAAAAATGTTCCTCGATTGTGAATTAATATGTTTCAATTTAAAAATTTAATTGTGATTAATTGACATATTAATATTAAAATAATATGAATTTATTGTCTACAATTATATAATTATACAATTCTTTGTTATTATAATTGTTTTAGTTCCCGAATTGATTAATAACAACCTCGTATACTTAGCAAATTAACAAAAATGATAAGAATAAAGAAACTAACATCTAAGTAATTGTTCTTTTCAGTGGATTGCAATAAGTACGTCTGACTAGGAACGGACTCAAACTACTTTCTCCCTTTAGAATTCTACGGAATAAAAACTCACAAGTCAATTTTTATTAAATTTCTTTGAATACAGATCCAATTTCCTTTCCAAATACTTTGTCCATTGCAAAAATATTTTAAGATACTTAAAAAAAAAAAACATTCTGTGCAAATATAAATAATATCCTTCCTTGATTCCTTCCTTAAAATTGATCGTTAGAAAAATTATTCGCCAAAAATTATTCAAAATATTCTTTTTCGATAATTTCATCGTGGAATCAAACAAAATGTCTTTTAAACATCGCGAAATAAACATATCACGTCGAAAAAGAAATCCTCAAGGATTAAGCCATTGTTGACGGCTTTCACGTCCGCGTAAGTTGTTCATCGCATCTTATTCAGAATTTAATCTACGCGAGGAATCTGCGCGTCCGCGCCGAGAGACTCGCGCGAGTCCGCTCGAACAGGCTCGCAGAGA
>NW_006263473.1:919472-921084 GCF_000469605.1 Apis dorsata
GTCCCTGCCTTCCCAGAGGCGCGATGCGTGAGCCACGATGACCTTTGTCCCAAAGCTTTGGCGAAACACGGCCAGATTGCACGCTCTTCGTGCTATGTCTTCCTCGCGTACATGTCCCTGTGTACACCATTGTTCGCAAGTGTGTTTGAGGTTATGTACGAGAAATGGGGGAATTTGTAAAAATTATTATAGAAACGCGTTAGAACTTTTATTGTTATTTTAATCTTGAGGGATGGTTCTAAGAGTATCGATTTTTTGAAACATACAAAAATCGAGTTTTTGATAAAAAGAGATAGTAAGAGATATTGTAATTTAATATGGAAAAATGTGAGAATTTTTATTATGTGAATTTTATTGCGTGAATGGAATGGAATTTATTTTCTTAATGAATTCTTGGAGATTCAGAATAAAAGAAAATTTTTGTGTCGATATTTTTGTAACGATAGACTTTTATCTATCAATGATTATTAATACAAATTATATGGATATTTTGTTTTCCTTGTAATGGAATTAATTTTTTTGTATAGTTAAATTTTTGTATTAGCAAAAAAAAAAAAAAGAAATTTTAACAGTTCTGATATTTATGAATCAACCTGTATACGTTTTCGTTTATCTGCACGCGAAATATCGATTCAACTTGTTCGAGAAGTTTCATATTCCATTTTCATGGTTTTCAGATCATCCTAAAAGTCACTTGAACACATATTATTAGTCAGGTTATGTAAACATATTTCTTGAAAAGCGACCTTTAGCGTGACACGTGCGGCACGAACGATTTCGATCTTCAAGAGGTAAAGAGCTAAAGAAGCGATCGTAAATCGATTCCAATCGAATCGGTTCCGTGAGATTGGTTGTCTGTTTGCTCGGTGCGTGAAACGAATTGAAGGTTGGCAATAATTGTTAAAAAAAGAAAAAAGAATTAAAAAAAATAAAATAATCTTTTCAAAATATATATTCAATTAAATAATTAAAGCCACGAGGAAACTATTATTATTACAGTCATTATGAATTCAGAATATTCAAATAAAAATTTATATATTCTTTACATAAATTATCACAAATAGTAGTTATAAATATCTAAATTTAATATAACAATTAGTCACATAGATAAATATTCTCTAACAAAAACCTATATTACTATATCATACTTCTAGATCTCGTCTTCGCACATTTCTTCATTCTTTCTCAACTTTCATTTTCTAAAATTCTTCACTTCGTACCATTTACCACCATACAATATATCATTCGAACACAAAAAGATTCGATCTCAAATTTTTATTCAATTTATAAAATCAAACTCAATCGAATCAATCTTAAATTCCCCCCTCCCTCTTTCTAAAAAAAAAAAAAAAAAGAAAAAGTAAAAAGACTCGAAGAAAATTAAGAAAATTTCATCAATTTTACTTCTCGAACGATTATCTCGTTCGATTTCTCGCAGATAAAAGATAAATAATATTTGCCGGGGATAGAACGAAACGAAGACGAGCGAACGATATCACGGATACATTCAATTAGAGATCGTTATAGAGATGCGATGGCGATCAATTGACTCATCGGCTCGTAATTCGCCAAGCATTAACGAAGGGGAAACAGCGTGGGGAACAAGGATGCG
>NW_006263473.1:921728-925031 GCF_000469605.1 Apis dorsata
TGTGCGTGGACGATAATTGGCCACGTTCGTACGCGTAACGTGAAATTCTTGTTGCGTTCGAGGCAGCCGGCCGGCTGATGGTCCCGATGCAGGGGTCATGGTTCAGAGGTCCGATGCGGGTCTTCCGCACACATCCATATTAAGTGGCTCGCTTTCATGCGAGGCGGCTGGACACTGAAACGCTCTTAAAACGAGCGGATACAGAGTTGCGCTTGGTGTCACCGCACGATACGGTGAACCGATCGATGAACGAAATTCTCCCTCTACTATTCCTTTGATTTTTCTTCATTTTTTTCTGTCCACTTATTCTATTTGCGATTCTCTCTTACGTGCAATTTTTTCTCCCCTGTGTATGTCTATTAAGTAATATTTTTTTTTTATTTGATTTCTTAACGAATGCGTAGATTATGTACGATCTCTTCGAAGATTGTGAAATGTTCGAAGGGATACGCTCGGTATTTAATTTTGTTATTTTTGCAAAAGGATTATTTATCATTGGACATTAATTTATTATATTCGGGAAATTCAATTGAGTTCAGGAAGAAGGAGATTTATTCCTCGAAATGAGACGAAAAAGATTGTTATATGATATTTTTTTGCAGTATGTTTTGTATATAATATTGATTTTTAATTATATTTTAGCGGTGTCTTGATATTGTGGACAAGTATATGTATTTGTCTATTTTTATTTAAAAAAAAAAAAAACTTCAATTTTCAAATGAGCTCATCAAATATTAATATCCATTATCGCTTTTAAATGTATTTTTTTTTTTTTTGTATTAAAATTATTTCATAGATTAAACATTCTTATGAATTCCTCGATATTTTGCATAGCTTTAACTCTTTTTATGATAAGTATTTTATTTACATATAATTCTAATGCTCATCATTATTCAATTAATGAATATTTTATATATTACTTTTACATAATATGGCAATGTTATTAATTTTATTATTAATTTTATAATTAGGATTGATAAATTATATGCAATGACTGTGCAATGCTTCAGATGAATTTGCACACTTTATATGATTAATAATTCCATTCAAAAAAAAATAATAATTAAAAATAATTTAATAATTTAAACGGATGGAAATCTTTAAGATCTGAAATAATTTTCAGTTTCCATTGCATTGAAATATATTTGATGTCTGTTATTTGATGTCTCTTATTTGGTGAAACAAGATTTCGCATTATTTTTATTTCATTAATTATTAAATTATTAATCTGTTTTCAAGAATTGTAAACTCTTTTTTTTTTTAAATGCTTTCATCGTATACGTTTTATTGATTATTTTATGAATAACATCGTAAACGATGAATGTTGACATATATAATTTTATCATTTTCTTTATTATTGACAAATTATTAAAATGAAAAATAACTTATCGTTTATTGTCCAAAGAAATGCAGATATTATATACGTTTATCGAAAATTTAATAAAACACTCTCGAATATTATTTTTCGCTAATGAATATTATGTTCACAGTGAAAATTATTCATTCTCAAAAATTTAACTCTTATTCTGAGAAGCAAAAATTGAAAACAAAGAAAATAAGAATTCTTCTATTCTATACTTTTCTTCAATAATTTCTGTTTATATTTATTTCAAGTTACATTTTAGATTAATATAGAAATTATCAAAATCATAAAACTTCTCGAAACTTTTTTGCAAATGAATATCACAACGAAATTTATTTCCTTTTTATAGGTTAGAAATATATTGTTGGTGTTATTCATTTGCATTTATCTCTGTCCTTGCTCCGTGAAAAAATACGGAATAAGAAGAGAAACCTTAACAGAGGGAACAGAGAGATCACGTTTCTCCATTTTTCCAGAGACAGGGAATCTCACGGTACGCGGTCACTTGGAAAAAAGAAATGCAGTCACGAAGAGAAGAAACCTCGACTGTATCCTCGCCACGCCATATTTAACTCTTTCGACAGAGATGTACATATCCGCCCATATACATTCATAGATTATTATCTCAATTTTATATAACATTCTACACATTATTGTAGAATTAATTCTTTCGGTGAATTAAAATTCATTAAAGGAAAAAAAAAAAAAAAAAAAGAAGAAAATTAACTCATTTACTCTTTTAATTAGAAAGATAATGTCAAGGAAACAGGATATTTGATACGAAGAGCACATTACAAATTCTCTTCTTTTAATTTAACAATTAACTAAAGAAAATGACGTTGCTTAGACGCTGTATTAATTTTCATAAGTTCATATTTTTCGTGCGACATTAATGATTCCTTCCTTGATGATTGAAACTAATATTATCGAGGAAAGAGATCGAATCGCAAAGGAAAGAAAAAAAAAAACTTTTATTCGGAGTATTTATTAAAAATCATTAGATTTTAATTATGATTCATCGATGGAATTGTGAATGCGTATAGAATTGATTAAAAATACTTTTCATCGTGGAAATATTATTATATTCTATATATAAATATATATATATATAGAAATAAAGGAGACCAATGTGTTTATAAAAATTATAAGCAAATCGTTTTAAAGTACACATGATTCGGTAATCAATGTTTTGCTACTTTGCTTTTATCGGGTCACAAAAGTCACCGTTAATTTTCTGTGTAATATTGTACTTCACAATCTGGACAAATTTGAAATGTTGCGTAAATAATTTTCGTTACGCATGACTACCTTTAAAAATTATCTATCCATTTAATCAATATCTATTTAATACAATAATTTTTTCTATAATTAATAATTTTTCGTGCAAGAAATTTATTACTTAACTTATTAAATTATTAATTACAACACAAATATCTATAAATCTTCATAATTCAATCAAATATACAATTTATTTTTTAAAAACTATCTAATTAAAATTTTCTAAATAAATTTTACTCTAAATAATTATTCAAAACTTAACTTGAATAACATTTATTCGTCAACATTTGTTACGTAACTATACACAATTGATCCATTCTTCCATTCTTCAATTATCGAAATAACTATTATTCTCAACTTCAACTGTTGAAACATCCGTGATATTTGATATTAGTGACAGAAATTAAAACGGATAAAAAACCCTTTGGAAAAATTTCGATTCGAATCGCTCGCGATCTCCTCCGATCTCCGTGAAGAAACGCGTATCCTTCCCCCCAATTCCAAATAAAGGAAAGGAAACTGGAAAACGGAGAGACGCGGCGACGCGTCTGGCGGCGTCGAAACGGTACAGAAGAAGCCGCGGAGAGATGCGGACGCGAAGGAGAAGAAAGAGCAGCGCGGAGGAGGGAGAGGGGGGTCGGCCGGGTCGGAGGGATCGAGAG
>NW_006263473.1:925214-931907 GCF_000469605.1 Apis dorsata
TCGTACGGCATAGCCCTGACCTTCGACCTTATCCCCTTCCAGCTCTTCCCGAGACCCCGCACAGACCCCTACCAGTCGTACCTAGAACTCGCTTCTACTTCGTGTCCGACTCCGGTTCGGGACTTCGCGGTGCGCCCGCGGTGTCGTTTCGTTTCGTTCCAATTCGTCCCAAGGAAAGGGAAAAAGAAAAGAGAAAAAGAAAAGAGAAGATCCTCCTCCTCCTCCTCCTTCTTCTCCTCGGGTGTTTATCAAGCGTCTTTCACTTGTAACGAACGACTTTAAATTCGAAGAGGAGGAAACGTAGTCGATGACGAGTGAGTTTCGTTCTCGTGAAGTTGAATTTCGAGGACCTTGGCACGGTTTTTCGAAAAAAAAAAGAGAAAGAATATATATAGTGGACATAATATCGTTTGACATCGTTTGCGGTTTCTTTGGACGAATGTAAAGTTAACGTAAAGTGATAGGAACAACACAGTTTCGTTCTCGAACTGAAATCTCGTTCCGAGGCAACCTTGACACGGTTCAGTTTTCAGACATCGAGACGTGTGAAGTTTGTGCGAGTTTGAAGAGGAAGAAAAAGAAGAAGAGGAAGAAAAATCGAAGATGGTGGCACGATAACCTGGTAAGAGTTTCGAATGAAATGAAATTTAATTTTGTCAAGGCGTTGACACAGTTTGGCAAAGACT
Source organism: Apis dorsata (assembly GCF_000469605.1). Lineage (NCBI taxonomy): Eukaryota > Metazoa > Arthropoda > Insecta > Hymenoptera > Apidae > Apis > Apis dorsata. The sequence continues at coordinate 925,901 of NW_006263473.1, forward strand.
ATGCGAAAGATGGGCGCAAGTTTGAAGTCGGTCGGAGAGTAGTTGATCGACGAGCGTGCAAGTGCAACGAGCGCGGATCTGGCGCGACGCATGCAGCGGCGCGCAGCGGAGCACCGCGACACGGTGTAACGACGCATCGATTCGATCTTTACAACAGCGGGCCACGCTGATGGAGCCTTGTTGTTCGTGGCGTGGCGTGGTACGCGCGTACGCCCGACTTCGCCGCTCCTCTCTTTCTTTTTGTCACGCGACCTCGATTCGGATGAACGGTGAATTGGTTTTGACCGATCGCTTCGAGTACTTTGGAGAACTTGGCAAACGAGTGGTATATTCGTGGTGATTGTTGAATCTTAGGTTTTGTTTTAGGGAGTGTAAATAATTATTCGTATCTGTGAATTTGTTTCGAGTGATTGGTATGTTAAGGGTGAATGTAATTGCATTCGTTTTTATATGAATAGTGCTTTTTTTTTCCCTGAAATTTTATTTGGATTTGAATTTTACTTGGTCCATTCGCGGTTGTCTTAGTTTAAAGAGGAATGGTTAGAGATGGTTCAATTTTGAAAAGATTCTCCTTATTTTTTCGTGATCGTGAATCGTTGTATTTGGATGTGTTTAGAAGATAGAATTTTAGGATGATTGCGTAGATTATGGCAAAAGTAGAAAAATTATAAATTATTTTCAATCTCATCGATGCTTTCACCTTTGCCGTTGTAGCGACATTCGACATTTCACCTGACTAGTTTATATATGATAAACTGCTTTCAAAGACTGTTTATAATATGAATTGATTTTCATATTTTCATAATTTTGAATATATTTTCATAATAAGGAACTTATCTATGTGAATTTTTTTTGAATTAAATTGTAACATTAATGAATTTTTCATCTAGTTATTTAAGTGTCTAAATAATGAATTAAAATACGGATTACAATTCGATGTAGGATTGCAAGTCAATTGAAATAAATAAATATGAATGGAGGGATGTATGTTCAAAATAGCTTTACTTTATCTTTAAATCGAAACGTGATATTTTTTCTCTATAATTTCATTCCATATTTCATCATTTATTTTTATCAATGTACAAATTATGCAATTTTTAACTGAGCATCTGACGAAACTTTTACAATTTCTAGTTTATTTTTCCTCTTATCATTTGCAATTCGTTAATCACTCAAAAATATAACACAGTAAAAAAATATTTGAAAGAATTTCTAAAATGAACCTATTCTATTAATTAAAATATATTAATCCTTCATTCTTCTTTTTCAAGATATAATGAAACATTTCAAATTCCACGTATATTTTAACTTTTGTACAAAAGATATCGAGATACCTTCTTCGATCGAAATATCGTAAAATCGAATGGAGATGTGCGATATTATTTAAAAAACATAAAAAATTATCAAGATAAAATATACATTAAACAGAAATTTTATACGATTCGTAAAGTCACAGTTAACAAGTCTTAAAATCCAATTTATTACTCCTCGTAATAACGATGACGCGAAGAAAATATTAAAAACTTTAAAAAAATGTCGAAATGGTAAATAATCGAATGATGCGCTAGATGGCGCGATCTTGGCTCTTTGAATCTGTCGTGCCATGATGAAACGTCACCTTTAAAAACCGCGAAAATGTTCACGCGGCTGGCTTTCGATTCTATGGATAAATTACCGGTGAAATTGTCGTCCGGTGCTCGTCGATGGCGTCTGTTAAACGCATGGACAAATGTCGCTCGTAAATCGGCGTTAGTACCTAGTAACGTTACTCCAGATGCAGTGCTTTCTCTTCGAGCCGGAGTGTCGCGCATTACAGTCACCATGATGAATGTAATGACAATAAATTATTCCGGATATCGGTGGTAATGCCGCTTTATCGTGTGCACGATACGTAACGTCCATTAAGAAAGAAATCGACTTCGTTTCGATGAAATATCGTTTATTTTTTTTTTTTCAACTTTTGCCCGGACAAATTGGTATTAGATATCGAATATAATGAAGTGCATAAAGAAAAATTAACCAGTGACGAGATAATTTTCACAGATTGTATTAAATTCTACCTATCATTCGAAACATTATCGAATCTACTTACTCTTTTAATTTCTCTGATAAAAACATTCCTCTCTCCCTCTCCAATTCTTAAAATAATATTTTCACGATATTCGTTTCTGATATAATTCATTCAATAATTCTTGAAGAACGAAAGAATATCGAATATCTCGTTTTTACCATTAGAATATTAAAATGAGAATTTATTACACAAATATGTCTGGATACGAAAAGTTATATATACGTATATAGAATAATCTGACCTAGCTTCGATATTTTATTTAAGCCAATTCTATTAAATTAGCAAAAATTTCATATCCAAAGCCCACATTTTATAATCCTCTCAAATTACAATCACGGATACGATCCCGACAACATAACCTCAAACAAATATCTCCATAAACACAGACGCCTCACCTACTAAAGGCAAGAGCTCAATACCCATAACAAAACGCTTTTTTCCCCGTCTTCAAGAAATCTTCATCGTCCATTCGGCCGCCAGTATCGCAAATCTGTCCAAGTCTTCGCAAAGTCAGCGTGCACCGAGAGACATCGAGCGCGGAGTGAATCGCGTTGATCGTTTGCACGCGTGTACGTGGATGCGTAGGCATCGTAGATTACGCGTGGCGCACGAACGACCTCTGTGCACCACGGTTCGTTAGCAAGGATCGTCTACCATGGCGACGTGACCCAACGTGGGCGCGGGCCACGCGTCGCTAATTACGAGCAATCAGCCGCGAACTCGATGCAAATCCGGTCTCTGGAAAGGGCAGTCGGAGAAAGTGATTAGGGGATTGGTTTATCCCCGTGGAGACAGGTCTTTTCGAGAAAAGTAAAATTGTGCGAAGTAAAAAAAAGGAATATACATTTAAAATATTCGTTGCACGATTTCTTTTTATTATTAAAATATTAATTATATTAAAATAAATGGAATAATTATAATAATTTCTGTCTGTGATTAAATTACGAAGAAGGGATATCACGAAATTTTATAAAAATATTTGTAGCTTTGCTTGAGAATTTTAATGAGTTTGTAAAAGGAAAAACAATTTTGCACGAAGAACGAATAGTTGAAGAAGTTTTTGATTCGTCATGATATTATTTCTATTGCCAAAAGGCAATTGAAAGTTATTCCTCCTTACGAAATATTTTTAATTTGTTTTTAATTTTTTTTCGAATGACATGATCTATTTGATTGTTTTTTTTCTTACAAAAAAACGTGGTTGTTTGATAAAAGAAACGTTATCAATTTAATAACCAAAACTTCAACACACCTGCCACACTCGATCAATTCTCGACTTCGACTCTTTCTCGCCGAAGAAAGTCCGCGTACCCCGAACGAGAGGAAGTTCGAATCGCCTCACCTTTCGTAGGTTCTGGTTTTATCCTCGGCCCCTACCAACGCCGCCTCCTGAACCTCCACCACCTTCTCCGAGTTCCGCCCACAACGCGTGCCCCTTCGTTCCCTTTGCTCCATCCCCGCGAACTCCCACGCCACGTGCTCGATCCTCTGCTCCTTCTGGTCCAGGAAGACTTACGTTTCTTCATCCATCAAGCATAACTATCGCGACTAACGAGTCGCTTTTCATTCACGACCTATGGGGCCAAGGCTTTTCTCGAAGGGATTTAGGGATTCATTTGGTGAACGATTATACGAGAGGATATTGATAGTCAAATTGGCCAAAATTGGCCAAAGTTGGTGATAAAATAATAAAATATTTTATGGTTGAGTGCCACTGTGATCATCTTTTCGATGATCTATATGAATTTATTATAAATAAATTTATCAAGAAGATCTTTAATGTTATGATATAAATAATACTCGATAATATAATTAATTTATATAAATCATAATACAGAAGAAAAGAAATTAAGAAATTTTAAATTTAAATGTTTTGTAATATATTAATCTATAAAGTATTCGTGGAATAGTAAATTCTAGAAGGTTCGAAACGAATACTAAAGTTGATGTGCAAAAATTTCGATTGAGGTTTATTCGTTGATTTATAAGAAATTGAAGTTTGCGTTGGATGAAGCGAGATGGCGATAGAGTTGAATAGCGCCGCGTCGCGGCGATGTAACGAAGATAAAGGAGTTGTCTCGCTCTATCTCCCTCTTACCTGGTCTGGAACGTAAATTTCAATTGCTTATAACCTGATAAATAATTTTTGCGTATCTATTTTTGTATTTATTTTGACAGCAAAAAAACTTTACAAACATTTTAACTCTTTCTAGAATAAAAATTGCTTGTCCACCGATGTTACAAAATTAAGAATTTTTTTATCTTCTTATGCAAAATTGAAAAGCCTCTTTGCAATTATAATCGTAATTAATCGCTATTATCATTCTTAAAAGTTAATTTCTTATTCAAGTGAATAAATGTGAATTTTTTAATTTTGATGATCTTTATTCTTAATGAAATATACGCAAAAAATGAAAATTCGATGCAAAAGAATGAAAGATCTAGAAAAATTAATTCTAAGTTTAATGAATTATCAGGAAATATAAAAAAATTGAATATTCAAAATATCTTTATTTAACATCGCTATCACGATATTATGCGCTAATATATGATAGTGATAATATATATTATTAGCATATATGATGTCTATTTTTCAAAATAATTTTAAAAATAATCTTTAGATATTCTAATATTCTTGATACTTAATATTTTTTTCTTTTCAAAAATAAAAAAAGTTATTATTATACATTATATTTTATTTCGAGTTTTAATATAAAATAATTTCTGATTAATTGATAATAAATTGATTTGTAAAAATTTATTTAAAAATAATGTTAAAATAAATTTTAGATATATATTTTAGATATATAAATTATAGATATATTACTGCAATGTCTTTCGTATTTTATTTTAAAATGTAGGTTCATCACCTATGATCCAGAACTCAATTTCCATTAATTTATAACTCATTTAAAATTAAAAATTTACGGTTAAAATATTCACCTTTTTTGTGCAAACTAGTACGTATTCACTGAAGAAAAAAAATATCATTAAAATATATTAAAAGATGAAATTAAATAATTTAACTAATAAATAAAAAAATATTATAATATTATTATTTAACTTATATAATGCGAAATTAATAACTTGAAATTTACATTTACGATAATAGTTAAAAGAATACAAAGAATTTTATCAATTTTAAATAAACATAATTAAATATATTAGTTTGATATTACATAAAAGAATATATTTACGTAAAACTTTTAATATATTAACCAAAACAAAAACTATTAATCAAACATATATATAATATGTATGTGATATTACATTGAGCATATTTTAATGCAATGTTCTACATAATATTGTAGAACAAAATTAAAATTCTAAAAAAAATCATATTTCTTGCTAATTGAAAGCATACCGGTTACCAATTATCATTATTTCTTCTCTTACTATAATGAAAAAAATTTTCATCAAATTTTTATATTTCATGTAATATTTCATAACTTTCTTGTTGGTATCAAAGAATATTGCTACGCTATCTTTGATTTCTAAGAAAAATCGAATTTCTTATTCGAGATTCTACTTTGCATTAACTTATTAACAAGAAATAACATATTATAATTTATACATTACAATTTTTTATAATTATATAAATAATATCTATTTACGATATAACGATCAATTTTACAGAATATATTACAATCATATAAAAATTAGTTATTAAAGTTAAATAATTAAAAAGCTATTTATTAAATTATTGAAATAAAACGATGTTTTATTATTCATAATTATAATATTATGAATAATGAAAGTAAGAAATCTGAGTTCGAAGAATATATTTTATATTCTTTATATCAATTACATACATATGATACCACTTGAAACATTAACCTGATTGAAAAACTCTATTAATTCAAAATAAAATTTCTGAATTTGCATGTCTTTGATACTTTAGTCAAAAAAAAAAAAAAAAAAAAAAAAAAAAAAAAA
>NW_006263473.1:932072-937855 GCF_000469605.1 Apis dorsata
CAAGATCAAAGAGGTTAAAAACTTGAAGCAGCAAAAACCGCGACTGGTCATGGACATAGAACATCGACTTTTTTTTTTTAATTCTAATTATCGCAATTACAACGCTCGAGGCATGCTTCAACGGACACGAATCGATTCAACCTGCAATTCCTCAGTTGCACATTCTAGAGAAACAATAAAGTTCGCGTATTTCTCCCTGCCCCCCTTCTTTCCCCCTCTTCTCTCCTCCTCGAGCCAACTATTTTGCATGGCTTCTTTCTTTCTGAATTCCTCCGTTTTTCTTGCTCGAGACTGTTACGTTACGCCTTGGTAACTGTACAGGCTTCTGAGTGTAAAGGATAAAGAATGATCGGCGGGAGCGGTAGCGCGATTTATTTCTTCATGGTCAAGCGGTATAGAGAAATATGCGAACAGTTTGTTGTTTCACGCTTCGACCAAGCTCATCCTGTGGAATGTTGGACGAACAGGACATTTTTTTACATGGAGAATAAAAGTGACCAGTGCACGCTTTCTACCTTCCAACATTTCAATTTTCAAAAGGGGAAGTAACTTTACTTAAATATATTCGAAATATTCGAAAGATCCAATTTCTAGAAATAATAAATATCGTATAATTATTATAATAAAATTGCCACGTATCAAAACTTATAACGCATCTTCTTCATCCTCTAAACACCAAGAAAGGAAACCACTAACCTCTCTATCCCCAAAACCACGATACGCTTCATCTAACTCCATCACGAGTGACACGCCATCTACATCCATAACCTCTTCCACAAACTTTTCTCGAGTATCTCCAACACCATATTCTCCATCGGTTGGCTGCGTTTCTCAAACACGTTCCGCGCGATTAACGCAGAAAAGAAACACTTCGATCACCATTTGCCACGCAAACAAGGAAGGAAGGAAGGAAGGAAGGAAAGGAAAGAAGGGGGAAATCGCATTAAAACGCCGAGCAAAATTCCGAATTGAATCGAATTGCCTCGCCTCGCCTCTCCTCGAGATTCGAGCGCACGATTCCTGAAAACGTTTAATCCAAGCAAGGAGGTGGCATTGCGCGAAAAAACAGTAGGCAGTTTCGCATGCGGGGAAGGAAGGACACGCCTCGTGGCGGGGCCGCAAAAGCGGGCTTATCGGCGGGATCGCGCGAAATAGCACGGTTACGACGTGTTTTATGATCCGCGCGAGTAAGTGCGCGTTCCTTTCTAGCAGCAAAGTGGCAAAACCATCGTGATAGAAAGGAACGCAGCCGATCTTGAAATCGTTTGAGTCCTCGGGTGCAGCAAAGAGCAAGGGATGTTGCGGTTTCCTCTCCTCGAGGAGCCTCTTCGAGGAGGCTTTTTGCCGGCCCTGGATGGGCGTGCCTTGCATTATACCATGTGTGTGCAGGAAATTGTTTCCTCCAGGAGAATGGTAATCTGTGACAGGTGCGATATTGGTGTATTTGGATATTGATTTGGATGGTGGAAGGAAGGAAATTTTTAATAATTTTTTGGAAAATTTTGCGACCATCCGATCCAATAATCGGATTGAGTAATTTGAATTCACGGAGCTGGAATAAAATTGGAATTGCATAAATGTCGAAGAGTTTTTAAAGTCTGTTACAAATGTTCAGCCTCGATTGGGCCTTTCGCTTTGTTCCACAACAAGAATATGAAAGAAACAACAATAAGAAAAATCCCAAATTCCTTTTCTATAACGAAATTTACGCGTTTCGAAACGATTAACAAATCGATATCAAAATAATCTTAATCTTCTGAATCACTTCAGTGAAAAAAACAAAAGAAAAGAACAATACCCTCCCCCACGCATCGTCGCCATTATTATCATATAAATCACCGCCAATCAAATTCGAACAGCGAGGAACTCTAGGATCCACAAAATAAAAAAAATAAGAGTACATCCGTGCTCCATCGAGGAATCATCGTTATTAATAAATTCTTAACACTCTCGCCGCGACGACCACCAAATTTGTCGCGGCAAAACGAGAAACTTGCTTAACGAGACCGGCGTCCTTAATCCCGGCGAGGCCTTAATCGCGAATTTATGACTTAATGTATCGGCGTGCCAGCCACTCGACTTCGACGTCGTTGAAACACCGGGTAAAACGAGTAATCGCGCAATATCAATGGTGGCTGGCATGAAGCAACCCCATGCTGCGCGTCCAGCGAGGCGACCGGCTTCCAATCCGCTCGAGCGCGTGGACCAGCGGAAAAAGTGTGCGCACACCGTTCGAGGAGGCTCAGGAGGGAAAGCTCGCCGGTAGCCGGGTATCCCGCTGCGAGGTTTTCTCATTTCGAGCGTTTCGACGTTGCTCGAGAGCGCGCACCGACCGTGGAATAAATATATATATATATATACATATACTTGTGAAAGCGTAGGGACAGGAGGAAAGGGCGGGGAGGGAGGAGTCCAATTAAATCGATCCGCAGAACGAGAAGGGAACTCGCTTCTGTTAGCCGCATTGATTTAATTAGCTTCGTGGCTTCGCCACTGCGCGAAGCTTGTAAATTGTCGGGGAACGATGATTGTTGTCTCTCATCGTCGCTCTTGGATCTAGATGATGATCGATCGTGTAGATTGTATGTAATCTTTGGATTATTGTATTTTCAATTTAGTTTCTATACAAACATCTTCAAGGTTTCTGAATTTTTCAAATTAACTTTGGTAAGCTTATAAATTGTCTGAGGAACGATGATTGTTGTCTCTCATCGTCGCTCTNGGACCTGGATGATGATCGATCGTGTAGATTGTATGTAATCTTTGGATTATTGTATTTTCAATTTAGATTCTGTACTGAACATCTTCAAGGTTTCTGAATTCTTCAAATTAACTCTGGTAAGCTTGTAAATTGTCTGAGAAACGATGATTGTTATCTCGAATTCTTCAAATTAACTTTGGTAAGCTTGTAAATTGTCTGAGGAACGATGATTGTTGTCTCTCATCGTCGCTCTTGGACCTGGATGATGATCGATCGTGTAGATTGTTCGCGTATTGCGATGATTTTGATATATAGTACGTGCGTAGTCTTTGGATTATTATATTTTCAATTTAGTTTCTATACAAACCTCTTCAAGGTTTCTGAATTCTTCAAATTAACTCTGGTAAGCTTATAAATTGTCTGAGGAACGATGATTGTTGTCTCTCATCGGCGCTCTTGGACCTAGATGATGATCGATCGTGGAGATTGTACGTAGTCTTTGGATCATTGGACTTTCAATTTAGGCTTTATACTGAACATCTTCAAGGTTTCTGAATTCTTCAAATTAGCTCTGGTGAGCTTATAAATTGTCTGAGGAACGATGATTGTTGTCTCTCATCGTCGCTCTTGGACCTGAATAATGATCGATCGTGTAGATTGTTCGTGTACGTAGTCTTTGGATCGTTGTACTTTCAACGTTTCTAAATTCTTCAAATTAACTCTGGTAAATTGTTATTTTTTAATTCGATTACGAAATGGGGTGAAAGCGTCCATATTCGTATGTGGAAATCATTAGAAATCGATTTTTATCTATTTTTATCTATACGTACGTTCGATGGAAGAGAAGGCTTCGCGGTCGAGGAAGCTGTATTAGTTAACCCTGTCAGATAGATAGGTAGCTTTCTGGCTGGTCGTGCATGCTAAGTAGCCTCTTCGTGGGTGGTGCCCCCAACCACCACCTACAGTCGCAGCCTGCAGAGGAACACGTAGTATTCGCCGATCGATCGATCGATCGATCGATACGCGTTCCATCCCCGAGTGATTGGAATTGCTACCCCCTCTAACGCGCCTCGGATTGTCGAACTGACAGACCGGCTGAACGCTTCATCGATTTCTATCTTTCGTGCAAGTGCACGCTAAGGTTAAAGGTTTTCTTCAACCTTTTTTTTTTTATATGTTTTCCCCTTTCTTTCCTCCAAGATCCCCTATATTCTAAATGTAAATTTGTAATTAAAAAATGCGAACAAGTAGTTGTTTCGATTAACATTCGTTGTTTCATTGTACACGTAACAAAGATGTTTAGAAAGGGATCAAAGAGTATCGATTATCCATATCCTCGTATAACGTGTACCTGATGTACACTGATCAATAAGATTAGAGCACAATTAAACCTTTTTCTCATTCTTTTGCAAAAAATCTTGTATATAATGGCGACCAATTATCATTAAGATAATTTCTATTATCCAATTAACCCGTTAGAATTACCCTGATTAACCTCTGTTCCACGAGCTTTCTCTTTTCGAACACGATCATACCCATATAAATCCACAATTTCACAATTTCAAATTTTTTATCGTAACATCAGCAACAATGAATCTCTTAATATTGCAGCATTCTTTTTCAATGTTAGCAATTAAAAAGTATAGTTACGTGGGACGATTCTATACAACAATAACCAATCAATGGATCACGATAGTTGCACATTGTTGAACAATGAAACGTAGATCCCTCGATCCCCGCGATCGATTTGATTAAAATCTTCCCATTGAGCTCATGCGAGTCCTTGAAGAACCGACATCTAGGGCGGTCTCTTTAATGACAGTCGGGGGAAAGGGTTACGCCGTGGGTGGTGCTTTGCATCTGCATTTGTTCGATTCTCTCGTTTATCCGTCGCATACCCTGTGTTTGAAATCCTATCGATTCCTCGATCTGACCGGTTCGCTATATTTTTCTTTTTCTTTTGTTCCAGGTTCGGAGAAGAATGGATTTCCTGATGCTGGTGCTTCCTTCGCGTGTCAACTCGGTGAGTTAAATGCCTCCTTTTATTTCATCTTTTTTTACCGCTTGCATGCGATTTTACGAATACATTTTAATCATATTTCTTTTCATATTTATCTCGATATCAATTGCGAATCGATTTGTATAAAATAAAATTGAATAACAAAAGTGTCATCAATTATAAATAATGTATCATCCAAATATATTAGATTATACTTCCAATTAATTTGAAAAGTTTGAAACTCTATAGGTCAAAACAAAAATATCTATTGAGACTTATTTATCGAGTTAAAAGCAATTTAATAGACACCGTCTTATCTAACTTTATTTTCATCTCACTTCGCCCAAAGAATCTTTGAAGATTGGCGCGCAATCACTTTTCGAGCAAAAATTCAATTCTCTTCTCTTTCCATTTCCAAAAGATTCGTTAAAAGGGACGAGCGCAGAGATCCGAGAGAGAGTTGGACAAAAAAAGAGAGAGAGAGAGAGATCCAAGATCCATCATTCTAAGGCGAGGAGCTGCTCGCGTGCAGAAGGGACATATCGTCTTCCTCGTGAGATAACAAAGCATTCCAACCCTCTCTCGGCGCAAGTCCTTGGTGTATAGGAAAAGTTGCTCGCGTGGTTCGTGTCGTGCCTCGTCCAATTTACATAAACACGTACTCATTGATTGCAGGGCCAGATTGTCGGCCGTTATTACTTCTACGACCGGTTAACTTCTCCGCGACGTGGGACCGCGAATGATCGTTAGACCCTAATCGTTTCGTTACGCATCGAAATCGTTGCGCGTACCACGTGGTCCAATAACGTGTCTTCGAGATAGCTCGAGGATTACCGCTAAGATCGTCACGTTTTTATATTTAAAGGTTATGGAGACCGTTAGGGTTAAGAGTTACTCGAGCTCGAGAGGGGTGTCTTCGTGTCACCTAGGAAAGAAACGTATCTCAAAATTGCGCGATTCTTTCCTCCACTCGGCGAGAAAATTCAAGGAATTACCCGAAGACAGAGACGACTACGAACAAATCGTAGAAATCGATCGAATGATTCCATCGATCTTCCATCGAATGAAAAAAAAAAAAAAAAA
>NW_006263473.1:938187-939366 GCF_000469605.1 Apis dorsata
TAGAGCTGACAATCCTTGCCGGTTGTAACTCGTCTTGATCGGCGATTAAATTGCATCCTCTTGCCTCGAAGAGGCAACGAAGATCGTGGCTCCTCGAGGCGGATGCAAAGCAGAATAATTGTAGTCATTACTTTGTTAAACAGGGTTTTGCCACCATTACCCTCCTCCCTCCCCCTCTCCCCCACTCCTCGCTATTTCCTCGCCTTCGTTCTCGTCTTCACCCCGTTCACGTACTGACGTATATACGCGCGACGCTATAAAATTTTTACTGCACCCTTGGCGGCGTTATTGGCGAGTTCGCGCGCGTCCCTCCCTCCTCCTCCTCCTCCTCCTCCTCCCCTCCTCGACGCCCGGGACGTCGTTAACGACGCGAAATTGCGCCGGTGTAGCGTTTGTTTGTCGTGGACGGCGACCATTCGCCACCGATCCAACGCCCGTTTAACCAGAACGAATTGCAACGACCGTTCGGGATAATGACAGGTATGCTACGTATTCTCGCCCTCCTCAATATATATATATATATATATATATATATTCCTCCTTGCTTTCGTTCATCCCTTTTTCGATATTTTTTATTTTTTTTTTCGTCTTTCTTTTTCTTTTTTTTTTTTATTTGGAGGAGGGTGGATGCTCTCTGCGAGGAGTATATTCGCGATTTATTGGAGGAATGTCGAATTTACGGGGAGAATAGAAGGAGTTTCTCTGTGATGGATTTTTTTCTCCTTCTTTTCTCGATATTTCTTATCTTTTCTTGAATCTTATCGATTGAGAGTACGCGTTCTATGGAGTTATCAGACAGAGTGTTCAATTTATGGGAAGAATTAATGGATAGAAAGAAATTTTCCGTGACTCTTTCCTTTCTTCTTCTTCTTTTTTCTTTTTATGTGCGAAGACTGCTTTTCTCGGAAGATAGATTTATTAGAAGGATCTCGACAGAATTTATGGAGATTCTACGAACTTTTTCGCGATGGATACACCCTTTTCCTTTCTAGATTGAGAAATTTTTAATATCCTTTCCTTTCCCGAGGATTGGATTTATCGGCGAGGCGCTACACACCCGATTCGATTTATGGAAACACACGACGAATCCTTTCCTTGCCTTTCTTTTGCCTTTCTATCTATATATATATATATATATATATATACTTTTTTATCCCCTCGTAGATGGTTTCTCGGAGG
>NW_006263473.1:939759-947868 GCF_000469605.1 Apis dorsata
GTGTCGCTTTGCCGGTATCGAGAAAAGTTATCGATAGCCGCGTCGATAGCTGTAACTTTTTGGCGTCACGGAACATCGATTGCCGGAGACGGTGTAATTTATGAAAGTGGCGGTTCGGTGAGCAGGAGGAGGCGATTTATTGGAAGTCGTTCCGTCGAACGGTGGCGGTGTTCGCGGTTCAATGATCGAATAGGCGTGGAAGGTAATGGCGATATAGAGGATGCGAATAAAAGTGGTATACCGGTTAAAGTTGTGTTTGCGCAGCTTGCGGTGTATGATGGGAGGTGGATGGATGGCGAGGATTGTGGCTTCGGGGATTGGAAAACGATAAGGGAAAATACGATAACCATGTTTTTATTTTTTTTTTATTTTTCAGTCATTGAAACAGATGCTTCGTGATGGAAGGAAATTTTTCATGATTTTTATTCGTACTATAATTAAAGTTGTTAACGACTATAGTCTCTCAAAGTTCGATTCCTTTCCTTTCTTTCACAAATTAAATAACGATAAGAAATAAAATAATTGCCATAGATGCATTAGGAATTTAATATATATTAGATGAAGCGAGACGTTGCGCCGCGTCGCGGCGACGGAACGAAACGATTCTATCTTCGTCGCTCCTCTGTCTCTCTCTATCTTTCTCTCGCTTCAGCCGACTTCAATATGGTCGCAATTAAATTAAATACGCCTCGATTTTTGTGTATCAACTTTTTCGATTTATTTTAATCACTATTCCATATATCTCAACATCTTATTAACAATTTAAATCGATTAATATATATAATATTAATTAATAGATATAAAAATTGTACATGAATCATCAATCTACATGATTCATCGGAACAAATCGTTTCGTGTATATTATAAAAGAAACGTGCAAAAGAAAGATTCATAAGAAAGTCGATAATTGACGAAATCGTGGATTCCAAGTTCGCAAAGTTAACGTGGCCGCGTTCCATCGATACGTCGAGGACGTACGCAGAGTTCGTCGTAACCGTACCAGACGTAATAGGATAGCACGGTCGTCGAATGAGAGCCGCAGAGGCCGATCAATTATGCCGGTCGATTCCAGGCCACGAAATGTCAAGGCTCCACCTCGATGGAATTCTAAGCCTCATCCTCGCCGTCCAGTCTCGAACCTGATACGTGCTGCGTGCTCGTGACACGAGCGCCATTGATAATGATGCGTTAGCCCGATCTTGCACGGGGAATATCGATTCGATCAGCCTCTTTTATTAACGAGCTACCATCGTTATAGCGCTACCATCGTGATGCAAGTATATACATATATATATATATGTGTGTATGTATGTATGTGTGTGTGTGTGTGTTCGAGGAAACAGTTTCGAAGAGTTAGCTTCGAGTTAGATCGACCAAAAAGAGGAATTTCAAACATTCTCGTCTCTTCAAACGATTCCTGACACAGCTTCAATATCGTTGATAGACGTTTAAAAATAGACGTCCAATTTTCCAAGTTGAAATTTCGAATCCACTTTCGATTCACTTAACTCTTAAACGGTATCCCCATACTTAATCTCCATAAACGACACGACGATAATTCCATCAGAATTTTTAATTTTATCGCGACCAACCAATCCACCCAATCCACCGAAATTAACGAGATCCTCGACTCCTCGATTTCGAAACGTCAACTGGATATAAGAGGACGCTTGCGACGCTTCTCGAAGAAACAATATGTTCGCGATCCAACGACTTCCGTCGATCAAGGATCCCATCAAAATTTTAATTTCGCCTCCCGAATCGACCGATATCGATGGACACCGAGGCCTAAGGGAATCCGTGGCATAGAGGGAGGGGAGAACGTTGGAGGAAGCCGTGGTCCCGGCGTCACGTCCGGGCGCGATGATGCCCGCTATACACGGGCGGAAAGGCGAGGCCAGATGTAAGTACTCGCACGTACGCACACGCGTGTGCCAAAGTATAATAAACATAATCGCGGTAGCACGATGAGAGTAGGCCTTGGCCGTCTCCCCTCGGTCGTGGCCGGCACGCCCACCGCTACTACCATCGTGCCCGTGCAAAGAGAAAATAGTGGCGTGGCAATCAACGGTTTTACACCTGAGCATCTACACGTAGGTCGGAGGCGGCCGGGTAAGCGAGCCAGAGGTTAAAGAAAGGATGGAGAAAGAGGCTGGATAACTTCTCCTCCTCCTCTTCTTCTTCTTCTGCTTCTTCTTCTTCTTCTTCTTCTTCTTCTTCTGATGCTGGTGTTGCTGCTTCTGATCCCGAGCGAACCAGCAACTCGCCTCGCTTCTTCGACTTGTGCATCTCGGCCCGATAGGGACCCGTGCACGCCGACCTACCCTGAAGGATTATCGACGGCCAATCTTTCGATACGCTCCCGTTCCCTGGACGGCTCCCGTTCCACGTCCTGGATCGATCCTGGATCCTACGGTGTTGCTCCATCTAACGGCTCGCCAACGGCTTATCCGCTGCACCCTCAGAGATCTGATGATCGATTTCGCGGACGATGACGCTCACGACGATACTCTCACACGCTTCGCGATCTTTGAGTCGGTTTTTTTTCTTTTTAGGGAGACTTGGGAAGAAGGAGAAGAAATTTGACAACTTAAAAGTAAAGTTAAGTAGAGAAAATAGTAGGTTGTTTTTTTTCTTTGTCATATTTTGATAGAAATGATACTTGTCTTTGTAATTTAAACGTAGTCGTATTGAATGTTGATTAAAAAAAGAATAGAAAATATAAGGAGTGTTATTGGATTATTTTCTTATATAGTTAGAGTAGCGTTGCTTCAAATTTTTTATTTCGCAATGTATCAAAAAAGAAACGATATTCGATACGGTTAAGAAGCTTAGAAGGCAGGATGTTGCAAGACGAAAAATCAAAGACTCGTGCGGCAGATGGAGGCGAAGTACGATAGATCTCGAGGCGAAGTACGACAAAGAGGGTATCCCTCGAGACGTATCAAGATGTATCGATGATTATCGTTCAAGCGGAAGCGATCTTTCTTTTCGCGGTCGCATCGGCCGGGTTGACAAGCTCGCGATCGAATTTCTACGGCATTCCAAGGGGCGGTTTCTACGGCGTAGAACGATCTCAAGGCTGATATTAGAACGTGGAATATTCAGAGCCAACTTCACGAACGATATAACTTATATTAACTGAATATAGTCAGTATATTCAGTATATTTTAATTATTATAATATCGCAACTCCCTTTTTATTTATTAAATTTTCAATTTTTGTAATTTCTGTAATCTTTTGTATTCGAAAAACTGGGAGAAAGAAAAGAGGAAAAAGAGGGTTAATTTTAAAAATCTAAGTCTAATAACAATTTACAATCATATATTCTTGTCGCACAATTGAAACAGAATTTCAATAATTATCGAAAATTTATTACAATTATTCCGCGATTCTTCCTCTTTTTCCAGTCGATACGTTTCTCGAACGTGCCTTTTCGACGGGGAGATGCAGATCCGGCGAGAAAGTTGTTCGGGTCGCGGTTATTTGATCAGAGACTCGTACGAACGAGTCGTTAGCTCGTACGTGCCAAGATCGAGATTCGCCGGTGTGGACACCAACACCGGTGCACGTGCTCCCGTATCATCGACATACGTGACTCCATCGCTGCGGCCGAGGTATATATTCCCTTCGATATATAGGGTGGGGTAATAACCATTGCCACTTGAAATAACTCGCTCGAATACAGTCCGAGTGAGCCGAGCTGAACGATATTCGGCCCGCGGTGCTCGCTGATACCGATTTGCATGAATGGAAATTTTTTTTCTGATTTACTGTACCAGACTAGAAAGTAATTGGCGCGCAAACCAATGCGTGAAACAATTGTCCAATGATTTTATTATTTTTATCGTATGATCTGTACGACCGTGCTCGTTCGTTTCAAATTGTTTCAAAGCGAATGGAAAATAAATAGTAACACGTTTCGAATTTAGATTAGCGGATCGTGATCGAGTAATAGTCGAACTCGACGAACAATTTATAAACAATTTATAAACAAGGCAAATAATGAAAAAACGAGTATTAAAAATCGATACACTCCGTGTTGAGAACCACTGCATTAGACACTTAACAACCCTATCTAACTCCTTCGAAAGCTTTCTTAGAAAAAATAAACCTGCGTTAAGAGAAATATATAATATAGGAACAAAAATTAAAAATCCAAGTCCAAATTCGAACTTAACTCCGAACCTAACCTCTAATGATCCCTCCTAGATTGAAGCCATCACCCCTAGCAATCGTCCTGGCCAATAATAATCTCTCACGACAACGATGGAACGGGCATTATGTATTTCCAAGTAGCGCAGGCCATTTCCTCGTTCTACGTACGTCAAGTGTGCCGATATAACTTCAAGATCCCCCGCATCCCCCTCCCTCCCTCTCTCTCTCTCTCTCAGGATGATATACGCGCGTTTGGCAGAAGCGTGTATATCGTGTATACGCGAGGCGGGTTAGCTTAGTTACGAGGAGGATCGGGAGCATAAGTCTATACTTATGGGGGGGCTTAGGTGGTAGATATGGAGCGGTCGATAATGATCCAATATACTGGTACATCCTCGCGAAGTAATTACAATGATGAGCGAACCGCTACCATCGGGTTGGCACTCGGCTCCCTCGGAGGCTAGGCGTTGGATCCGAGGCCCTTCCTCGCCGCCCACCTCCTTTCCTCCTGCGCCTCTTCCTGTTTTTCTTGTTCCTTTCCACTACCTCCCTCTCTCTCCCTCTCTCCCTCTCTTCACTTCACTTTATCTCGTTTCGTTCGCCTCCGCTCCTCCTTCTGGCGGCGGTGCTCTCCGGTGTTGCGCACCGCAACAAGAGCAAACATCACCACGGGGTCGTCACGGGGCCACGGAGTCACGGTGGATGGATCTCTCGAGCCGTTTCTCCGATCCCCTGGAATTATCACGGGGCCACCATGGGGGTTCACCCGGCCGGAAGTGCGTCATCAGCGGGATACGTGCTCCACGCTAACGATCATCGCAGGCCCGTCTCCTCTCCTCCTTTGTTCGCTCCCTTTTGTCTCTCGATCTCCGAGTCCTCTCTCGATCCTTGTCAATCTTTCGATCCTCGTTTCGTATCTCTTTTTGAAAACTTGATAGAAGAAGTCACTGCGAAATTCACTCCGGTTTAAAATCTGTTTGACGATTAATAACTTTAAGCTACGATTTTAGTAGAGAAGGAAGGGAGAAAGGAAGACATGTCACGATTCCATTGAGAATAATATAACTAATCTCTTGCGAAATCTTGTCAAGTTGCAAAATTTAAGTATACACGGAGGCGATTGATTGGCGGGAATTCTCTGTCGAAGAATTCGGTCGAAGATGAGGCATTCGCTCCGGCGAAGGTTCATTCATCGATTTTTTGTCCCGAAGAACCTGCTGCGAGCTAGATCACTCCAACTCGCCAGGAGCTGAATAGAGGCGATGCGAGGTGTCTGATTAACGTTGCGTTTTTTCCCTCCTCTCTCTCTCTCTTTCATTTTTTTTATCAGAGAAAGAGAGAGAGAGAGAGAGTATGCAGAGGCTCGTCGTCACGAGCCGACGACCTCGCCCTCTTCGCTTCCTTTCCGGTCGACTCGATTATGAGCGAATATGGCTATCAAAGTGAACTGCCTCGGCTCTCGTTGCATCGACAGACAACCCGGTCTCGACGCTATCTCTGGCCGCATTCTTTTGCATAATCGATCGGCGATCGGATCGGTAGGCGGCTAGCAGCGGCGGCAATTATCTTCTTGTCGTGAGGTGAGCGAAAAATTTCTTCTGGAGAGTGGGGAGAGATTGTCTCGACGATCCGCGCGAATTCGCTTATATTATCGGGATCAGCTTCGGCGAATTCGAATTTCGAGGAGTTTTGCAAGGAGTTAAATATTGCGATATTATTATAATTGTGATATTCTTCGTTTCGTTTCGAAGAAGCGAATGAATTAAATTTAATTCCCGATTAATCTCAACTTCTTAATTTCTCGAAACGAGAAGGATCTAAGCTTCTCGATCGAAAATTATGTATATTTTATACGTTTCTCTTTGTTTCTCGCCATTCCTCCTAAGGAAATAATGAAAATATTCGTGATACTTGGACGAGCGACATCGAAGGGACGCGAAGTGACGCGTTGCGACGCCACTGTGGCCGGTGCATCCTCGTCGAGAGCAGCACGCATAACGTAGAGATGTAGCGCTCCGGAGCTCCGGATCGCCGAGGGCGCGCTTCTCTCCGCAAGAAGCGGAGGTGAAGGGGGCACGCCAGCGACGAGGGGCCTGAAGAGCGCTAGGGGAAGAGGTCGACCGGGATAAACATCTGAGCCCCGCCCGGCACCCGAGGCTGCGGCCTTTTGTTGCTCCTCTTCATCCTTCCTCTTCTCCTACTTCTTCCTACTACATCCTTGCTCCCTCTCCTCTTTCGCTTCTGCTAGAAACTTTCTTGTTTCTTCTTCTTCTTCTTCTTCTTCTACTTCTTCTTCTTCTTCTTCTTCTTCTTCTTCTTCTTCTTCTTCTACTTCTTCTTCTTCTTCTTCTTCTTCTTCTTCTTCTTCTTCTTCTTCATCGTCTTCTTCTGTGGTTGCTTCTTGTTGTTCTTCCACAGCTGCTGCCATTATCGATCACGGATGAGCCTCGGTCGGTACGTCGATATGTAACATTTCACACGTCCTCCGCGTTTTATGGCGTTCCGCCTCTATCTGGTTTCCTTAATTGTATTTCGTTTCTGCTCGATTCGCAGCCTCGATTAACCCCGTGATTCAGCGGAGCCGACCTTTTGCCACGGGTTGATGAGAGTTTACGAAAGAGACAACTTTCGCTTAGGTGTGTTATCTTTCGATTTTACTTTGATGGTAATTAGTTGAGAAAAGTTAACTTTTGATTAGGAGATTGAAACACGAATAATATTTCGTATCGGAATCGTGAAAGTTTGTTTCGCGTAGATGGCGCGCTTGAGTTATGCGCGTTCATGTTTTTAAGTACAGAAGAGAATATATGATGAAAGAGAAAAGAAAAAATGAATACCTGAAAAGAGAAGAATCAGAGAGAAGAAATTACTCGTGTTATTTACTGTTACTCATTTTAATTCTCCTCGCTCGTTTCCTCCTCGTTTCTTTCCAACGTTCCGTCTTTTATTTTCTCGAATCTTACTGTTGCACGAAAGAAAACAACCGTGATCGAACCCTCTTAAATCCTGAACGCTACACGATCTACCCGCAACATCTCGAACCGCCGAACAAATCCATCCCGTCCGACTAAATTAGAAATCCATCAGAGAACGCTTTTCACCCGAGCCTTTCATCATTTCATCCTTTCATCCTTATCCAACAGAACGAGGCTAACGTTTATTCGACCCGTAATTCAAGTCGATCGCCGCGGGATTCGGACCGATAACGAGCCTTTCCGATTAAAGTTTATTGGCCGGCCTCTGTATCAGATAAGAGCTTCCGTGTTGTTCCATGTCCATGATGACGCAGTCGAAAGCGTCTCCCCTCGTGATTTCTCGCGTCCTAGACCTCGAAACAGAGACTACCTTGAGAAACTGGTGGCTCGTTTCTTACCCTTTTCACCATTCCCTCAAGATACGAAGAAAAATTTACATTTTCGATTATAGTTTTTTTCTTTTGGAAACTCGTTGAAGGTTATAAACGATGAAAATCTTTCAATAATTATTTTTTTCTAAAGGTAACATCACGATTCCTTCGAGATACGAAGAAAAATTTAGACTCTTGATTATATTTTTTTCTTTTGGAAATTAAGTCGTTGAAAGTTAAATAAATAATAAAAATCTTTCAATNCTTCGAGATATGAAAAAAAATTTAGACTTTATTCTTTTTTTTTGAGGTTAGGTCGTTGAAGGTTATAAACGATGAAAATCTTTCAATAATTATTTTTTTCTAAAGGTAACATCACGATTCCTTCGAGATACGAAGAAAAATTTAAATTTTTGATTGTATTTTTTTCATTTGGAAACTCGTTAAAGGTTATAAACGATGAAAATCTTTCAGTAATTATTTTTTTCAAAGGATAACATCACGATTCCTTCGAGATACGAAGAAAAATTTAGACTTTTAAATATATTTTTTTCTTTTGGAAATTAAGTCGTTGAAAGTTAAATAAATAATAAAAATCTTTCAAT
>NW_006263473.1:947880-955515 GCF_000469605.1 Apis dorsata
TTTTTCAAAGAATAACATCATTTTCTTCGAGATACGAAGAAAAATTTAAACTTTATTCTTTTTTTTTGAGGTTAGGTCGTTGAAGGTTGAAATATAATGAATGAAGAAACTGTTTCGACAATTATTCTTTTAGTACTCAAAAATTCTCTCTGAAAGAAAGATATCTGATATCAACGAAGAATAACATCATTTTATCGAGATATGAAGAAAAATTTAGAGAGACTTTCAATATTCTTTTTTTTTTTGAGGTTAGGTCGTTGAAGGTTGAAGTATAATGAATAAAATAAATGTTTCGATAATTATTCTTTTTTACTGATCAGAAACTCTTTTGAAGAAAAGACATTTTGATATTAACGAAATCAAGAAATAACCTGACGATAATATTAAAGATCATCCCCACAAAATTTGATATTGATACTCCCTGTAACGTTTTACCGACGACCTGAAGAAGAATCTGCTGTCACAGATTGCGAAACGGTGCTTCGAAACGATCATCCGAGTTATAAATGCATCTTGAACTCCGAACTTTCCCATCGTCTCTCAGCGAGAATAAGGGAAAGAAAGGCAGAAAGGAGCGCAGAGTGAAAGAGGGAGCCGGGGGAAGCACGGTGCACAAAGTGCAATTTCACCATTTTTGCCTCGTAAAATCCGGCCAATGAACGGCGTAAAAATGAATAACTGGAGGATCGTTCAACCCGCGGAACGAACTCTGCAACCCGCTTGCAGTGCGCGCGATACAAGCGCCCTCTACCCTCGACTCTACCCATTCCCCTCCTTCTTCATCCCGTTTCAGACCTCTCCCTTCAACTCTCGCGAAACGATTTTTATCTTCCGGGTAGAATAGATTATCTTTATTTACGAGCGAATCAGTGGCGTGGGCAAATTGTTTGGGAACTGGTGGGCCGCTTATTTAGAAGCCGTAAACTATTCAATACGAACGTGGATCCGCCGATGTGTGCACGCGAGTAAACGAAAATTTGAGGGAGTAATGCCAAATAATCCTTATGAGATTCTTGTCTCTCGAATGAAGATCATAGAAGGAAAGTTCGATGAGTCACATTCTTCGAAATGGCTAGAAATCGAATTAGATTTGTCGTTTTAATTTTGAGATACTGAGAAAAAAAAAAACGAAAAGAAATTAATTGGAATGAACACGTTCCTTCGACTTGCGTGGTTTTCGAGTATTAAACTAATTTTTTTTATCTTCCAACAATTGAAACCTCTTATTATTCATAAAAATCGTATCTGTGGACTATGTCTTCTTTCTATTAGATATCATTGACTTATGCAAACGAATATTTAAATTTCGTATTTTATTACCTAATTATTATTTTGCTTAATGAAGAATCTATCTACAGTTATTCCTTCTACTCGACTCGATATCTCATTTCTGAAATCTCTGAAATTCCGCAACATCATCGTTTAGAAGCGAAACATCGCGATTACATCGCGCCACACTAACTCGTACGCTACTCGATTTACCCATCTTAGATCCGTTTTACGACTGTATCTAATATTTTATTGCTCGGTATCCCGCCGTTGATCGTGGTTGATTGCCATTAAAACGATAGATAAGTATCGGTGGAACCGTGTCCCTTTCCAACTGGGCTCGCGCCCATTCGAGAGATTCGAGAGATCACCCCACGTGTAATAATGTTTGACATTCCATGGTGTTTGATCCTCTCAATTATTTGCCGGCTCCCGGCGATTCGTACGTGCTTAACGTCCCAATGACGAATTTACGATGTTTTCTTCGTCGCGCGATTCCTTCTCATTAAAATCTCGTTCGCCTGTAATTTTCACGAAATTATATTAAATTG
Organism: Apis dorsata; assembly: GCF_000469605.1. NCBI lineage: Eukaryota > Metazoa > Arthropoda > Insecta > Hymenoptera > Apidae > Apis > Apis dorsata. The sequence continues at coordinate 949,701 of NW_006263473.1, forward strand.
GAGGCTCGTGTAGATTTATATTTTTTTACCATACCTTTGCCACTTTTATTAGGTAAAATGGTTATTAGACGATGTAATTTTATGAATATTATAATTTATTCGATTCTATTTTACTAGAATCGTTAAATCTCTTATATATATATATATATATTTGGATAAATATTTTTGAATTAATATATAATATATAATAATTGTAAAAGTTTAATCAGAATTACATCTTTTTATACACGAATAATAATTATTTAACACTCGATGAAAATCTTTAAGATAAACGAATGGTCGAATGATGAATGAAAAACGAATAGATAGGATAAATGGTGAGAGAAATTAGTTGGAATTGATATATAGGAATAATAAAAAGATGGTAGAGGAGAACGAGAGAGAGGTGGAAGAAAGTTAAACGAAGAAATTCCTTCTAATCAAGACGTAAAAAATGCGAATAATCGAACAATTTATACATACTGAAACTGACAGAATTTTCATTTGTCAGACATAAAACTGTCAACGTCCGAACGTGCAACTACATAAATTACTCAGAAAGATTCTAGTAACACGTTGAAAACGCGTTAAACGATTCACGGTTAATTAAGAGTCTCTCGTTTATTGACCAAAGCGTTAACACGTTTCCAGGGAGAATAATAAATTGGTCGATGATCCCCTTCATCCTTCGAAGTCGCCTTCCGTGAGTCAGGTGGCGCCACTTCTCTAAATTATTATACCTCGTAAAGCATTCGATTTTATGTAATCACGTTCGATCGATGACAACTGGCGCGCAGTTACCTGGTAATTGGAGAAGAAAATAAATAATTAATCGACAGGTTGCAGATGGAAGCTCGAATAATCTTAGATAATTGGGGTTGTGTCACACACCGTTTTAGGGGTGAACAAAGATTGATTTGTTATCGATAAGAACACATTGAAGAAAAAGAAAGAGCTGAATGCATATAATTGTAAATAATAAATTAATTATATTTCTTGAAAATTAAGCTATGAATGAACAATAACAATTTTGTGTCTCTGTTAAGTTTCGAATTCAAGTTTAATTTACAAATTATAGGATGTATTATTATTTATTTATTTAATGACAGACATTTGCATTTATTCAAAGATAAATTAATTAAATAAAAGACGCAATCAATGAACATATTATTACACGAATTGTACTAGCTGTATCCTCTTCTTAATAAAATTCTACGTACAATATAGTTCAAAGATTACCCGCACAATTGATTCCTTAAAAAAAAAAAAAATCCATAACATGAAAGCAAAGAAGAAAGAAAAAGGAGAAAAATAATTTACACGGGGCATACATCACAATCCTATAACGCCTATAACGAAACCCACCAGCGTAAAATCAAACGCGAGATCCTTAATAAAACGGAAATAATTTAATCCAATCCCTGACGCGTCGAATGACACGCGTGGGCTAGCATTTTCATAGTGGCGGAACACGATCCATGAAAACCCACACGCGAACGTAGGAACAAGTTTCCATTCCATCCTGTATCCTCGTATTCACGTATATCTCGCGTATTACTCTTGAAAAACCGCGACTTCAAACCGAATCAGCTCGATGTACCAGCTCGTTTCGATTTCGATTACGCGTCGATCGTTCTAAGAAGCGTAGACGTCGGCCAATATAATTAACGAGCCCCTCCTCAACAAGAAGGAATGATTGCGTAAACAGCGTATAAAGCAAACAATTTTTAGACGAACCATTGAAAGATCGTTGGTTTATTAATTAGTTCGATGAATCACGTATATACTTTTTTCGCCATCTTTTTCTTTCTTCTCTCTCTCTCTCTTTTTTTTCCTTTTTCCTTTTCCTCACTTTTTCCGCGTACCTCGTTCGATCATCATTTCCTTGACCTTTCAAGTGCGCGTTTATCTCTCTGACCTTTACCTCCGATGATTCATCAGCATCCGACAGTGTTACCTCGACAGTTATAATCATCGTGCGTGTTCATAATTCCATTTATCCGTTTCGCCATAGTAATCACGACTTGTTTGGTTTGCTTTGGTTTTTCTCGAAGAGTAAGGGAGTGAGTTTCTTCTTGTTGTTGAGGGAACGTGCTGGTTGCAACAGCTTCCGGTTCGTTTACGTTGAGAATGGTTAACGAATGGATGAATAATTTTAGAGATTAATTAATAAGTGAATTTTCGAGTAAATTTAAATTTTTAATTTTTAATAAGTATACATAAATATCGAAGAAGACTTAGATCTGACCCAATTTGATTATAAGATATATTGTAATATTTCAAGGAAATATTAATAAGCGTATAATATATTCACATAATATGATGAGAAATATCTTGAAGAAAAGGTTAATTCAATACCTTGGTTACATACTTTCGTTCATAATACTTCCATTATTATCACACTTATTTACATTCTTCGAAAAAAATCGTAACGTAAAATTTACAATCGAAAAGAGACAACTTACACACACTTACACGCACTTTCTAAAAAAAAAATTATGTTAATTGCACGATTCTCTATTCTCTCTTCTTCACCTGCAGCACTTGGAAGCTCGAACTCCCCTCCCCTCCCCTCCCCCCTGCGAATTAACGAGCATCGCGGTTTTTAAATTATTCGAAACGAGGGGCGAAACGAGGCAATAATAAAACGGGTCGAGCCGTTTATGTTTCATACGCGAGGTGGTCATCGAAACAAGGTATTTAATTAACTAAAATCCGCGAGCATTATTCGACCTCTCCTCTCCGCGTGGTGAACGGCCGGGCGGAACATTCGTGTAAATTACATCGAAATTAACCGTACGTTACGAAAGCAGCCTCGTTTCTCTCTCCCTACACACAGTTTGTGCACACAAACTCGCGTGGTTTTGCGAGGTTTGGTTTAAAGGCCATGAAACTTTTTCATCGGAACTTTACGCGATGGCGGAGAAACTCTGCGGAGCCTTCTTCCCTTTGCAAAGTGCCCTTCCAAAGTGCTCGGATTTTTTATACGCAAATGAATTTTGAGTGCTCGACGTGCACCTCGTTTCGTTCGTTCCGCGAGGGCGCTGTTAATCCTTCGAAAGATAAGCGCGAAACGGGAGGAGGTTAGGTTGCTCGGCGAGGAAATATACGGTTCGATCAAAATGAGATTGTAATTAACGTGTTTGCATGCCACCAAGTTTTTCTTTCTGGCAGAATGGACCCCGGTTGATAAAAGGTTATGCCGTTTTTCTCCCCTTGCTTCTCCCCTTTTAATTAACGTGAAAAATCGACGAGGTTGTTCGAGGTTATGTTTGATGTTACAGTTCAGGTATGCGTGGTGAAGGATGTAATTAATGAGCCTCGAGTTTTAGTGTGAAACGTGTTTATTAATCGTCTCGTTTATCGAGGTCGTGTCGGGTAATAAAATTGCCGAGGAAATTCGAACTTTTTTCCTCTTCTTTTTGCCACGAATATCCTCGGGAGGAAACGTCCCATTCGACAATTTTTGTCGAGTTTCCTCCTTCTCCTCCCAATTTTTTAGTATTTGTATTTCGAATTCTTTTATCGACTTTTTGCTATATTTTTAATTATTCGTGAGGAAAATTTTTACTTTTATTCTTATATATTTTTATACAAGCTAACTTTTGTGCTTGTCTCTGAAGATATTAACGCATCATGTCATAATTTCACGATTCTCGAAACAAATTTAATCGATGGAGAACGCATTGATAACAATCTCATATACAAAAACGTTAACACTGGATAAAATAAAATACCTTTCATCAAGAATCTTGAAAAGACAGTTAGAAGTAATAACCCGAACTCGAACCGTTATCCAAACGTTCTAGGCAACGTTCCTCCATCGAGTCGAAAGTCATCCGGGACCAAAATCTGATATCACGATGGGCATCGATGCATCCAGTTTTCTTCATGGCTCATTAAGACTGTGGATTCGTCGCGTGTTCTCCGCGTACATCATAATAAAAATTCCATAAACCAGATGCCCGTTATCGTTTTTACGCCTTCGAGAATGTAGACGCGAGTCCATTGGCCGTTCCAGAGTCCAACGTTTCTTTTTCCCCTTCCGGTTCGTCGATTGCTCTCTCTTTCTCTCTCTCTCTTTCTATTTTCCTCCTCTTCGTTCTCTTCTTTCTTTCTCACGCGGGACGCTTTTAAGGCAAATTAAATACGGCGCAACAAATTACGCGGCGAGTCTGGCTCCTCGTAAATCAGGCGGCCAATAAAACGTCCTTCGAAACGGGCTGAAAAATTCGACGGGGTCCATTCGATAGGGCGTCCCACTTGCCGGAAGAGGAGAGGAGAAACTCGCGAGAGGGAGATTCTCGTGGGACGTGGAGATGGTCGTGGGAGGGGAGGGGGGAAGAGAAGGGTGTTTTTTCTTTTTTCTTTTTTTTTTTTTTAGTACCGACAGGACGTCTCAATTAAATCTTCGAAATCATCATGGGGATATCGTCGTCGTGAAGCCGTCGTCGCTTCGAGCCTCTCTCTCCCTCTCCCTCTCTTTCTCTCTCTGTCTGTTTTGTCGACGAACGTAAATTTCTTCGGTTAACAGGGCCTTATGGGTATTGGCCATGGGATGTTGCGCGAGAAATATACGAGATGTTGATCCCTGGTATCGTTAAAAATGGGCTCTTCTCGGGGAATACGATTCTCTCGAGGATGGGATACGTTTGTAGAATTGAAAATGATTCCCAATAATTCCTCGTTCGTTGTAGATGAGATGTGATTGATGTCAAATGAGAAGAGATCGACGATATGGAGTGATGTGATGATAACGAGACGATAAGGAACGAATTTGTTAGGATCGTTTGTTGGGAAGATTGTGTATCAGAGACAGAAATGTCGGGTCTATATCCGTTAAACGGAAGTCAAGTAAGAAGTTGCTGAAGGTGATTTCGATATCGTCAGAGGGAAAAGTTACTTGCACAGAATTGAAACACGATCATTTCTAATATCACTCGAAGCGGGAATGGTTCTTTTGCCTAGCTTTTGCTTTTCGAAGCCGGCCTCGAAGGTTTGTTTAGATCCGAACGCTCCATCACACACCGTGGATTATAGTGTTTCAGAACGCAGCAATTTTCGCCGGGAAATACGATGATCGGCTCAAAGAGCATGAATTAGGATTGATTCTTCTTAGGAGAACGATCTTCCACGCAAGGGATGATCGAGGAAAAGAGATGTTTGTTACCGGGTTCAATTTAATTTCTTTCTTTTTTTTTTTCCAACTAACCTTAAAAATCAATTTATAACTTGAGATGCTCTCAGATTTGAGAAAATTTCATTATACCTATTGATAAATAAATATACATACTCTCTCGATCTAACAATCTAAATTAAATTATCAATATTTTCAACATTTCGCAAATCTTCGCAACAACGAAACGAACGATAAAATTTAAAGGAAAATGTACAGGAGGAGGGAAGGAAGGAAAAAAGAAACAAGGAGAAAGAAATCTCCTAATAATGATAATAACAATAATAATAATAATAATAATAAAAGAAATCCAGTTCGATCCACGATGGTTGGAACGTACAAAAGGCAGCAGCTCGTTATCAGCCGATCCCATCTTATCAGGCTGAACCGGCACAGCCGATAAATCATCCGAGTCCTTGGCGGGGCACCTTTAATTACCGGCCGTGGATCGAGGGAAAAAAATATGAAGACGTAATACGTTATCCGGCTGCCTCTCTTCGTGCCTACCGGTAGATAGGGAGGCCGGTCCAGTTGATGCCGAGAGGCGTTGCTCATAAATAATGAACACGTATTCATGAACGCCACTGGTTACTCCGGACCCCGAAGATGAGCTATGGGGGCTAGGCCGCGGCTTCCAGTAACGCGGGACGACTTTAACGC
>NW_006263473.1:956021-958227 GCF_000469605.1 Apis dorsata
GGTTGGGAGCAGAGCGCAGCGTTACATCGAGTTGCAAACTCGAGTTTGTAGCCACGGTACGAAGCGAGGAGGGTTACGTTTGTTGGAAAGTTTAACGCTTCTCTTTCTTTCTTCCTTTTTGAATTGTTCGAGGTGAGGAGAATGTGCGAGTTTGGGAAGAGAATAACGAATATTTTGAAATATATTGGAAAGGAAAAGTTTTAGGTTGATTAATTTAATCGATTTGGTTTAGAATTGGAACAAAGTGGACAATTTTATTAGTTTATTAACTAGATTTAGAGGTTATGATATAGGGTATAATGGTACTTGGGTAAGTTGGAATTCATTGAGGTTAAATTTATTAAATTGCAGATAAATAAGAAAGGTTAGATTAAAATGTATCATTAGATTAAAATAAATAAATTTTCCACTTTACTTGTACAATAAAAACGAAAAATATCTTCGTTTGCCTAGTAAAATTTTATATCCATTTACTTAACTTAAGTCTATGGAATATGTTAAGACTTTGTAAAAATTATTAATGTTATACGGTTAAATATATAAAAGCAATAATACAGAAAATACTTACAGGATAAGATATTAGAATTTATTATTAGAAGGGAGAAAAATCGAAAAAGATGTGCAAAATGTAGATATCTGCTTAAAGGATCTTCTTGATAAAGCAAACTTCAGAGTGTCTCGTTTTGCTGAAAGTGTCTCGAGATAATTTCTGTTTTAATCGAAGTTACAGTATAAGCTTTCACGACAAGTTATGGTTAATCAGGATTTTATTAATTGAAAAAAAAAAAAAAGAAAAAGAAAAGAAAAGATGAAACGAGAGCACTCGCGGGAAATATTCTCATAAAATCTTTTAATAATTTTGAAAAAACTTTAATAGATAATGAGATCTCGAATATGACGAAGTAGAAATATTTTAATCGAGGCGAATAAAAAGTAATTTAACTTGTTGAAGCAAAGGAAACCTCATATATTTTTAACGTAAAGTATAAAATGTTAAGAAGATAGGATATATATTGCTTATCAAGTTTCTTGACAGTTCTAATTTCCGGAAGAATTGAACTCACTTAACAGGTTATTGCTTACTTAATGAGAAGAAGTTTTAATTGCAAAGAAATTGAGGGAAAGAAAGGAATAAAAGATTGGATCAATTTTTATTAAATGAAAATGCATTTTAACGAATTTATATTACATTTTACATAATTTCAATTCAATGCTAAACTAGATCTACTCTTCAGAATATTCCTTAGAATAGAATAGATGAAAGTGTTGACTGTTTTGATCAGAACCATATTCACTGGAAAGAAACGAAAATAGAAGATAATTGTTTAAACGCTGAAAGCAATGAAAAATGCAATAAAATGGCGCTTTATCATAAATCAAATATTACTTAGAAAGTATCCCCTGCTATTTCCTACGCTTTCTACTAATTTTATATCGAAACGAAAAGCTTCGATCCAAGATTATCACTAGAATCGAAGAGCTGTAGGCATTTTGTATCTAAAATCGGATCTATTTTAAAATCGAAGTGTTTTACGATTTTAAAATATTTTAAAGATATTCTAAATTACATACTTTCTAAGTATTTAGAAAGCAACTATCTAAATCAATTCGCTCAAATTTCGATGTTGATCTCATAACCTAAAGTAAATCTTTCCTAGTTTCCCCTAGATTTTCTTGACCACGTAATTTTATATTCCCTGTTTCAATATAAAATATAACAATATTAATAAAATATTAATCCAATCCCAGTTAATCCAATCGAATTAATATTGATAAAAATATATAACTTTTTACAACCTTAATAACTTATAACCTATAATACATTATAAAAACACGAACTCTTCAAAAAATAAAGTTCGATCGATCGTCCGACTCGCTTCGCTTTTTTCAATTTCAAGAAAAAGAAAAAAAAAACAGAAGGAAAACGTACTCCGTCCCACGTTCATAACCCGACAAGAAGAGAGCTGGATCCACGATCGAAGATTCAGTACACTTTAATCGCATCTCGCGTTAGCCATCAGCCTCCCCTTGAACAGCAGCACCGAGTTTCGATTGACGCTAATCTCTGGTATCGACGGTGCCCGGTGCGATTACTACATCGTCGCGGGACAAGCGTGCAGGGACGGGCACTGGACGGGCCCCGTTTAATCGCGGCTCCGGGCCGCGAAAGAGAAAATGGCCGAGGTGGTAATGGCTAGCTCCGGAA
>NW_006263473.1:958531-962819 GCF_000469605.1 Apis dorsata
CTCTCGCGTGGACGACGCGTCGATGAAGGGGAAGGCGAGCGAGCGAGCGAGCTCGTCGCGTTCCCTCGAATAATCTCGAAGCGAGCGGATATCTAAACGAGGACCTTGAAGCGAGCCCGCGGGCGATGCACGCGTACATATGTACGCTCGCTTCGAAGCGGACGTATGGAAGTCGAGTGGCTCGCCGAGTGATATATATCGGCCGCGATATATCGCTCTCCCGATGCCACGACTCGATCTTCGGCCCATAGCGGTCGCTATGGATAGAAAGAGAGAGAGAGAGAGAGAGAGAGAGAGAGAGGCGAGTCGGGAAGAGGTGGCGGCCTCTCCTCCGCGCCACGCACTCTCGTTGCAAACAACAAACGCGCCACCACGCCCTCGTGAAACAATGTGATGGTTAACCTAACAAGCTCTCATCCGTGCTCGAGCGTGCTGCTCCTACCACCCTACCGTGCACGGTTGCGGAGACGAGGTTAGGTCGCCACGCGGAGAGACGCCTAGGGCAACACTTCCAGGACACCGGCGATATTCCGCGGCGATAACGATGTTGCGACGTAGTCAATGCGAGTCAATGCGTGGTGGGATCGCGAAGTTATGCCGTTAAATGCAATGGACCAGTGCAAGGAGTTTCGTTAGGGAGTTGCTTCGATTTTCCTTTTTCTTTGATGTTGCGCTAATGGAGGTTAGGTGGAGGAAGATGGAAGAAGAGTTTGGAAAGGTGTAAAAGTGGCGTGTAGGATATATTGTACGTTGATCTTGAATTTTCAGAGATTACTGTGAATTATATTAATTGATAAGGGTAACAGATGGGAGTAAAATTAAAAATTGAAAATATTTAAGTTAAAAAGCAGGTAGGAAGGAAACGAGGTTTTAACTTGAAGGAATAATAAATTCCATTGGGCGTAAAATATCTCATTTTTCTTTCTCGGGTGATAAAATCGCTTGACAGGCGAAGCCTATCCTATCGTATAACAATTTCTAAAAACAGTTGAATCGGTGATCGTCACGTTTGAAGGTACACGCAATTGTTCTGAAACCGCATCCATATCCGCTCGGGGATGGAACAAGGCATTCTTGTCTCGTTTTATCGATATACTGTCCACCTAGACGAAACGTAACTCCGTACAGCTAGAGACGTAAAGAAAGACGTAGTTAGACAGCGTACGACGTTCCCGGACGACGAGTCGGGAGACAATCTGCCATCGGGTTTGTAACCGTGGATCGGTGGAAACGCCTGGAATTCAATACCCTTCTGTTCCTTCGCTGAATCCAAATATGGAACTCGGCAACGACCTTTGTAGGAAGCCATAGTCGGCACACGAGAAACACGAAAGTACCGCGTCTGCCTTTTGTCCGAACATCGATGAAATCTAAATGGACGAATCACTTTTCTTTTTTATTTTTATTTCATCGTCGTATCCTTCTTCCTTTGAATTTTCATCGAAAATAAAAACATAGATCCCCCTAGAAAATCCCCCTCGAAGCTTCAGAAAAAAAAAAAGAAAAAGAAAAAACAAAATATCTACCCAATTCTCAAGCTCCTCTCCCAAATCAAAACACTCTCCAAACCGAATCACGTTTCATCGTCGTCATCATTATCATCATCATCATCATCATCATCATCATCATCATCATCATCATCATCCTCAACCTCGCCGTTCGAACATCACGCCCGAAAGAAAAACCCAATTCATCAGAGGTCGAAAAAATACCCATTCCCATCGAGCCAAATCGAATCGCATCATTTTCGTCTCATCATCGCCGCGTCCCGGACGAGGGAAACGAGCNCCCTCGAAAGCGACGAAAGGAACCGTACCCATGCCGAAACGACAGGTTACCTCCTCGAGAGGCGAAGGTGCGCGCACCACCTTCGTTCTCGAGGTCCTCCGTTCGATTCCTACTCCTCCAGGTCCTAGGCTGATATCATCCTACCCACAACGACCGCCACCACCGTCGCCTCGCTCCGCGTACCACCACCACCGGTTACCTTTTGTCCACCACCACTTGGCCCGGCTACCACCTCCTTGTTCGCAGGCAGCGCGGGGCACCTCGCCATGTGACTGATTCCCCTTCTCCGCAGGTTGACGAGCGGTGGGCCTGCCTACCTGCCGCCCGTTGCCCCGCTCCCATTACGACGCGGACTCTCGCGGCAGGTGCACCAACCTAAGTGCCACTCCGCTTACCTGTGTGTCGTGCCTACCAAGCCAGCGTGTCCGGTGGTCAGGTTCTTCCCTCTCTTTCTCTCTCCCTCCCTCTCCCTTTCTCTTTCTCTCTCTCTTTCCTCCTCTCTTTCTCTCTTTCCTCTCTCTCTCTTTCTCTCTCTTCCTCTCTTCCTCTCTTTCTCTCTCTCTCTTTCTCTCTCTCTCTCTTTCTCTCTCTCTCTCTCTCTCTCACCCTTTCTCTCCCGCGTGTGTCTCCTCTTTCTCACCCCCTACCAAGCTTCGTCCTTCTCCCTCTGTCTTCCTCTGTCCCCTTCGACGTCGCCTCACGCAGCAGTGCGGTGTTGTAGTGTCGTGTCATCCTGCGCTACGTCAACGATCCTCCCGAACGTGTGTCGAGGCAACGATCGATCGATCGCGTATCCTCTCTTTGACTGTCCGTCGCTACCTGGCGCGCCCGTACATAAAATATCTTATCCCACGGCGATATATACCCTACGCCACGAGAAGTTCTAGTTTCGTCCTTAGTGCGCCTCTGGTTGGGAAACGTACTCGACCGTTTTTCTCGCCACCTCTGCCCTCTGTACTTGCTTGCGGTTGAGACACGTTGTTGCCGTCGTGTGGTGGCCGTCGTTCGTCCCGTTCGTGCTCGAGTCTCGGAGAAAGGAAGAAGGGAACGGAAGAAAACTTGAAAAAAAAAAGAGAAAGAAAGAAAGAAAGAAAGGGAAAAAGAAAGAAAAACGAAAAAAAAAAAAGAAGAGAAAAGAAAAGGTGGTTTGGAAGGAAGGAAGATCTCGTTTCACTCGGACTCGAGGTTTCCGCGTGTGTAAACAATCGTGTGGAAACAACGATCGGGCGAAGGCGAGGAGGAGCAGAGCGCGTATTCGAGAGGTGTTCGCCACGCGACAGCATAGACCAGTTGGCCGCCGCGTCAGTCGAGGATCGGACGACGATCGTCGACGATCGCCGCGCCAAGTTTTTCCACGCAGAGTTTTTTTTTTTTTTTTTACCGTCGCGAGTGCCAGTGCCAGTTTGGGTATCAAACTCCTCGAAACTCCACGAGGATCAGTGACGTCGTACGAGAGAGCACTACGAGACTACTGGCTCTGGTGGAACCGACCCCAGCCAAGGGGGGACACCCGGTGAACGTGTCAAAACGTCCGCCGCCGCGACTCCTCCATTGACATTTCCGTGACATTTAGTGCGCGACCGCGCGCCAGCCTTGCGATTCGAGGCGACGAGCCTCGTCTTTTTCGTCGTAACACGCGTCATCGGAAACGGAGAGAGAGAGAGAGAGAGAGAGAGAAAGAGAGAGAAAGAGAGATCCTTGGACACGGTCTGGAGCCCACACAGTGTTCGGAAAAATCGCCAGGTTAAACGTCACGTCACGTTACGTTTCTTCTTCTTCTTTTTTTTTTTTTTTTTTCTTCTCCAACGTAACAATCTCACTCACACTCCTCGATGACGAATCCTCTTCCGTGCTTTATCGACACGCGCGTCTTATCCGTGCTTATTATTATTATCCGCCGTTTGGAACCGGCCGCTGGACGCTCGACTCGTCGATAAAAGAGAGAAGGAAAAAGAAAAAATAAATAAACGGTCCATCTTTTTTCGTGCTCTCACCACCACCTGGTCGAGAGAGTGATCGCTTGTTCGCGAGCCGTGCGTGATCAAGATCTGACGTTCAACAGGTGGTTCGGTATACTGCATCGCGGTTTTGGTGGACGAGTTGGGGATAGATTGGGGTTGGTTTCGAGCTGTATACACGGAAGGTATACGGAAGAAGAAAGTTTGTGAAGAAGGTTTCGTTCGACCGGAGGGAGTCGAGGGGGTTGATTGTTCGCCGGAAGGGAAGTTGGCCGGGTTCCGAATCAAACTGGACATACTCACCGCCACGTCGGGACGTACGGAGTGGAGATGTCCGCGGGTCGCTGAGAGAATGAGGGAGCTGGACACCGAGAGCCCTGTTGTCTGGCCGGCCTGGTGTTACACTGGTGAGTCGATTGTCGAACATTTCTTCTTGGCTACGAAAGAATTCTTTCTTGGGAGGGATTCGATGGTAATGTGTATTTTTTGGGAACGTTTGTGAAGTGTGATCGAGGTTTTTCGTTTTTCATTTTTTTTTTTTT
>NW_006263473.1:963040-965243 GCF_000469605.1 Apis dorsata
CGAAGTTTCTCGGTGGATTTTTTGAATCGTTTGAGTTTGTTTGTAAGAAATATTTAGGAAGAGGAAAAGAATGTTTTAAATTCTGCTATTAAAGTGAATCTGGTGGAAATTTCTACTCCCGTTGAAATTATTGAACCGATAAAATGCGGGAAAGCGGATTTTCTAAATATCTTTAGATATGATCTATTGTGTCGTTTGACATTTTATCCGTAGGAAACGAGTAATTATTCGAAACGTGTATAATTTCTTTTTATAAGAATATTCACCTTGAACCCAACTCGTAAGAATATTTAAAGAGAGAAAGAGTTATCGAGTTAATCGTTTCGATGTTAAATCTTTAATCGATCGATCTCTCGTAACGAGAATAACATTTTGAAAAATCCCTAGGATTTGTTCTCTAATTTTAAAATAAAATTATCCAATAAAGGAAAATAGTTCGCTTTAAACAAAGTAATAAATAAAATTACTTTTTTCTTCAGATAATTAACAAGCTTTTAAATCGAAATCTCGCGACATAATTGTAATTTTATTAGCAAATATTAATAAAACGGGGAACATTATTTTTCTTTTTATCCGTTCTACTCGAATAAATCATCTTGATTATTTATTCTTTGATCGAGTCGTACAAATGTGCGTAATAATACTAGGCATAAATTCCACGAAAGGAATGTTCTCAATTGTTGACAGTTTTTAACGATAACTTTAAAAAAATCTCTATTCCTCGAACATTGTTGATGTTTCTTTCCTTTCGACACATCTGTTCGATATATTTGTACGACATTATATCGTTTGCAAACGTCGTCAACTAAGCGTCTCACGTCCAAAATATTTATCCTGCTGTCGTTGCCATTCATCGTCAAACTTCCATTCAGGTAACACTTTCCATAGATTACGATAATTGTCCAACGTGATAACGAGTGGTATAATGGCCGCAATTTGCGTATATATCGTTGTTTCAAAAATTTCCAAACATAAATAGCTCTTTCTAATCACAAATGCAAATATGCAAATACTCATCGTGTCCCATTATTATTGTACGATATTTATTTTTATTTTATAACTTCTTTTTTTTTTTTTCTTTCCTTAACATCCATGATTTTTCAATTTATTTTTCGATAAAAAACGAATTACAATTTTTCACCGATTTTTCGAAGCAATTTCCTTTTTCCAAAAGAAAGAATATTATAATTTAATTAATTAACAAAATTAATATAATAAAAATAAAACTTTTCACGATATCTCTATCGTTTGTATCTGAATGTTTCTAAAATTATAAAATTAAATGTTTAAATGTATTCGTATCTTTTTTTCTTTTTTTCTTTTTTTCTAAATTTTACGAACAATTACGAAATAATTTTTCGCGGAGAAAAGACATCGATTTCTTCGAAATTAGCGATAATAATTTAATCGGCGTCACAATTATTCAGATAATGGCGAAATATTGTTTCGAGGTCATGAATCGTTCTCTCATGGTCGGCGTTCACCGGTCTAATCAGCGGTACGTGTTGATAGCGGACAAAATTCTATCGAGCTTGTTGTAATAGGATGCCATTCGCGGTGACGAGTTGCGGGAAGTTATGAAACACGTGTACACAGCCGAAGTAGGCGGTTACTCTTCGTTGCTGGAATTCGTACGCTCGATGTATGTATTCTGCCGACTGTTCACAAATTCAATTGTGACGTACGTGGGGAACAAACAACGGCTCGACGATAAGAAATCTCGAATTATGTTCCTGTGATACGTGTATTAGAATATTACGTAATAGTGAGCGATATTCGATAGCCGATTCTTCAATGAATAATACTGAAATTGCGCGAAGTCGATAGACCGATTGAAAATTCGACGGGTCGAATTTCTTTTTCTCTTCGTATAAAATATCCTTCCAACTCGAAACACTCGGTCTCGTTTACGTGTGTAAATGTTGATCATTGCATACACGCAAATCTTAATCTCCTCTTCATTATCTCTCATTCACCATAATCAATTCACGAAATAATCTAAACGCACCATTTTGAAGAAGAAATTCCAAAACTCGAAAAATTCTTCCTCTTCATTATCTCTTATTCACTATAATCAATTCACCCCTCCTCGAAATAATCTAAACGCACACCATTTTGAAGAAGAAATTCCAAAACTCGAAAAATCCTTCCAATATTTCTCCACTTCCCTAAACAAACCAGTCGGTTTAATCCCCCCCCCCCC
>NW_006263473.1:965433-974380 GCF_000469605.1 Apis dorsata
CGATGGAAGTTCACCCAAAAACGGTGGACGAACCGGACGATATTTTCGGTGCCCTTACGCCATAAAACGGTCCCTCCTCCCCCTCTAAGCATCTTAAAAGGGTGTTTCAAAAGAGAGAGAGAGAGAGAGAGAGTAACGAGGGGAAGGAGTGAATGGAAGATGGAGGAGTCGGGGGGGAACTAATGTCGAAGTGTGTAATTACGGTTCTCGATCTTGACAATTAGGAGGCCGTGGAAGCTGTCGGTAGCGAATAGGCTGCCACTTAGCTGCCGAAATTCCCAACAGCCTTATCTTGGCGAATCGGGCTCGGTTATTCGTCGGGCTCTTCTAATTAAGAGGGGCCCCGCTGATTTTTCTTTTTTCTTCTTCTTCTTCCCTACGAAATTGCTCCCCGGACGACTATTCTATAGACAGTTCGACGACGTTTTGTCGCGAAATTGCCTAATTTCCTTTTTTTTTTCTTCTCCTTTCTTTTCTTTTCTTTTCTTCTCTTTTCCCCAAAAGGGGCTGTTTTCGGTGACGCTTTGTTTCTTTCAAATGCGATATCGTTTTTCGTTCGAACGCAGTGCTTTAAAGTGTGTGTATATAGAGAGATTAAAAAGATATTTGGTTTGTGGTTCTTTAAGATTTCATTCGATTTTATCAGAATTTTAAGATATTCATGTATGGTAGAATGATGTGGATACATTATTATTTATTATATTTTTATTTTTCTTTTCTCTTTTTGCGAAATTATTTCATTAACATGTGTAATTATTATGCATAGTTCTTTTTTTTCGAAATGAAATCATGTTATTTCGGTTATTGGTTATTAATTTATTACAATCTATATTTTAATATTTTGTGCAATCTTCATATATTATCATTTTCAATTATAGGTAATGATTATCTTTTCTTACAGGAGAAGGACATTTTTCTCGGTATATTTAATAAGAAATATAATAAAAACTGCTACATAATACTGAATGATTATAATTTTTCGAGAAACTTAACTGCAATATAATATCGGCATCGGTAAAAAATTTCAAAATTTTATCGAAACAAAAACCTTCAAGAATAATCACAATTCAAATCTACACTCGAATTCTACAAAAATTCAAGTAGAAAATTCAAAAGCTGTAGCCTTTGAGACATTGCAAACAGCGCCATCTGCAAAATCTCTTCGTTAATTCCTCAATTTCATCACTCGAAATTCTAAGGTTAATAATTCGTCTCAGAATTGAAACTCCTCACAATTTAAACACACTTCTCACGCGAAAGATCCGATTCACCATGGATCAACACGGTCCAACTGGCGACGTATCGAAGATGATGATGATGATGATGATGATGGTGATGGAACGTGTTGTCATTTGCATGTGGCCCACGTGTCGCGGGTCCCGTTCCTCGCGGAGCGCGCCACAATGGCGGCGGCAATCAGACGCTTTTTCACAGGGAATACATTATCTTTCGACCAGTTGATGCGCCTTCAAGTTAACCAGCGCAAATTGTGATTTGGCGACAGCCGAGACCACGCGGAACGAATCCGCGAGATTCGATGTAACGGCGAAGTAATGGCGTACGCACGAGCCAGCTCCGCCGCTAATGGGATTAATGCTCGTTCTGGACGATTATGTGTAAATATGGACACCGTTCCTCGGTTTATGGTCGTTGCGATTTAGCGAGCTTTCGAGTCGGGAACGGAAAGGGGAAGGTTTTCGAAAAGTTTTAAACTCGATCTGGTGAAAATTTGACGATGAATTTGACGAAGAATCGGTCTTGAAGAAGGAATTTTTTTTTTTGTATTTTGATTCAAAGTTTTTGGAAGTGTAAGAAATTTAATTTAATTAAATTTCCTTTGCTTTGTGTATGTTCTATGCAAATTAATATTTTGGCGAATATAATTATGGAGAAGTGGGAATGAGACTGAATTGAAATTTGTTTCGTTCGTTTCGGAATGTGTGTGTTTCGTATATTTTTACATGTTTAAATTCTTCGTGAATTTGACAGGAGAAGATTTGCTGTCTATTTATTTGTGTCTCTGACAGTATTTAAGATAATACATTTTTATCTTTGATATATATAAAAAAAGAATACAAAATATATTTGAAAAATATAAAACTAAGATCGAAAGTGAATAGAATAGTTGATTGAGAAATAGAAAATTAACTAAATTTTCCATTCATAATTTAATGAAATATTTACAATTAATGTTACAAAGGTATATTTCTTATATACTTTTAAAAATAGTCTTTGCACAATCTTTATGATAAACGCGTTTTAGCACAAGCAAAAAAAAAAAAAAAGAAAAAAGTAATTAAAATTAAATAATGTCCACATTCATGCTCAAACGAGCTGATAAACGTAGAACTGTTTTAACCTCTAGCACAATGTGTCCAATTGTGCGTTACATCGAGTTCAAAATGTACTGGAACACTCTGTACTGAAGGAACGATCCACCAGTTATCGGTGGAGTGCAATTTCCTGTGGTCACGGATCGGTTATCTTATCACGACTGTCGGTCGGTAAAATTATCAAGGAATTTTTGCAACCTTCTAAACAAGAAAACGAACAACTTGCAACTTGTTGTCCGTTTCGATCAGTCAATGGCGCCGATTTTGCAATCGTCTCTCGTCGATTTTAATGATCGACATTAAAGAGATAATCAGCGGCAGATGAAAATACGGCTCGTGCATTGTTATTATGTAAAAACCAATCTCGAATGGGAAATTTTGAATTATGATCGTGCATTTAAGCAATTTTCGTATTCGATGTTCGAGGGTGAAATTGATTTTGTGGTTTGTTACGACGATTGTGGTTATGTCTTCTATATAATGGTATTTAATCGTTTGTAACGAATCTACGAAATTTTTTCAATAATTAAAATATACAATTTAATTTTTTTCAAGGTATACCTCCTGGTGCTCAAAATATTCTTCGTTTCGATTTTCTTCTTTTTTGATTATTCAATAAGATATTGATTTTAGAAAATAGTATCAACTCAAATGTTCAATTTTTCGAAATTTTCAATAATGGAAATTATATAGTAATGGTATTTAATCGTTTGTAACAAATCTACGAAATTTTTTGAACAATTAAAATATACAATTTAATTTTTTCCAAGGTGTGCCTCCTCGTGCTCAAAATATTCTTCGTTTTGATTTTCTTCTTTTTTGATTATTCGAAATTTTCAATAATAGAAATTATATAGTAATGGTATTTAATCATTTCATTAACGAATCTACAGTTTTTTGAACAATAAAAATATATAGTTTAATTTTTTCCAAGCTGTGCCACCTGGTGCTCAAAATATTCTTTGTTTCGATTTTCTTCTTTTTTGGTTATTCAATAAGATATTGATTTTAAAAAATAGCATGAACTTAAATGTTCAATTTTTCGAAATTTTCAATAATGGAAATTATATAGTAATAGTATTTAATCATTTGTAACAAATCTACGAAATTTTTTGAATAATTAAAATATACAATTTAATTTTTTCCAAGGTGTGCCTCCTAGTGCTCAAAATATTCTTCGTTTTGATTTTCTTCTTTTTTGATTATTCGAAATTTTCAATAATAGAAATTATATAGTAATAGTATTTAATCGTTTGTAACAAATCTACGAAATTTTTTGAACAATTAAAATATACAATTTAATTTTTTTCAAGGTATCTCCTGGTGCTCAAAATATTCTTCGTTTCGATTTTCTTCTTTTTTGATTATTCGAAATTTTCAATCATAGAAATTATATAGTAATAGTATTTAATCGTTTGTAACAAATCTACGAAATTTTTTGAACAATTAAAATATACAATTTAATTTTTTTCAAGGTATCTCCTGGTGCTCAAAATATTCTTCGTTTCGATTTTCTTCTTTTTTGATTATTCAATGAGATATTGATTTTAGAAAATAACATCAACTCAAATGTTCAATTTTTCGAAATTTCTTAATAAGAGAAATTATTGTTTCAAAAATGAATTTTACGCGTAAATCTAATATAAACTTATGTGCATAAGTTATGGCAATTTGGAGAAGTTTCTGAGGGATGTGAAACAAACAGCCTAAAACTCTTCGTCTTTCAAAACACATCAATTTCAAGGGAAATTTTAATCCCCTCCCCGTATAACTTTTCTCAAAGTATTTATTATAAAAAAGAGAAAAGTGAAGAAAAATTTCGAGAATTTTCTTTCGCATAGATCCACGTAATGTTTACGTATTGAACCTCGACCTTCCTTCAAATGATACGGATGGTCGTATTGGCTAATCCTCTCGTACGATTCACCATCGGCGGAGTTAAATATTGGCTGTCGCTCAAAATACTAAAGAGTGCTCGTTGACCAATACCCTCGTTGACCGCCATCGTCGATTGGCATGTTTATGGGCCACAAAACATCCTGCATCGTTCATCCTTGCCTCCCTGAATGAATCGCCGCGCGGATTTCGTTTCGTTTTCATTGTTTCTGACTGACAATGAATTACACCGCCCACGTCGTTGTTCAACGTGTCACGGCTAAGAGTAGGTTAGTTTTGTAGGTTAGGATACCTCGATGACCACCAGTGCCGTGTTTCTACGTTTTTCTTCCGCTTTCTGGATTTTACTTGAATGAAAAGGAATGAAAAGAGTGTTTGAATTTGAAGTTTCAGGATTTGTTCATTTCGTGATCAATTTTAATTTTCTTCAATTCTCTAAATTTATGAAATTATTGAATTCTTTCTCTACCTTGAAGTAGTCATTAATTAAAAGATATAATAAGTCAATTTTATTGTATGTAACTCAAAATATGTTTTTTTTTAAATATTATCGAAACTTCAAGAAATATAGGTAATCATTTTCATTAAAAATTCGAAAGTACTTTCAACATTACTTCTAAAATTGATGTTTTTAATTAATTTTCTTTAATTCTATAAATTTATAAAATTCTTGAATTCTTTCTCTTCTTCTTGAAGTCAGATAGTAATTAATCAGAAGAAATAATAAGTCAATTTTATTATGCAAAATATGTTTTTTTTTAAATATTATCGAAACTTCAAGGAATATAGATAACCATTTTCATTTAATGAATTTTTGATGTTGCTTTGAAATTGTCAATTAGTGTTTTTAATTAATTTTCTTCAATGCTGTAAATTTACGACATTCTTGAATTCTTTCTTCACTTTGAAATCAGCTAATTATTAATTAATCAGAAGAAATAATAAGTCAATTTTATTATGCAATTCAAAATATGTTTTTTTTTTTTAACTATTATCGAAACTTTAAGGAATATAAAACCATTATTATATATTTTCATTAAAAATTTGAAAATAAATTCTCATTCTTTCTGAAATTGGTGTTTTTAATTAATTTTTTTCAATTCTGTAAATTTATGAAATTCTTAAATTCTTTATCCACTTTGAAGTCAAATAGTTATTAATCAGAACAAATAATAAGTTAGTTTTATTATGCAACTCAAAATATATATATATTTTAAATATTATCAAAACTTTAAGGAGTATAGGTAATCATTTTCACTAAAAATTCGAAAATGAATTTTTGACATTCTGAAATTATCGATTGGTGTTTCTAAAAATATATTTCAATTTCACAACGAAATTCACAACGAATTCAAATCTCTCTTAATGAAAAAACTCAAAAGCTCAGTTCAAACTATTGAAAAACCACACTTTCGTTTCTTCCTTCCGCGA
The DNA here is from genome assembly GCF_000469605.1 of Apis dorsata. Lineage (NCBI taxonomy): Eukaryota > Metazoa > Arthropoda > Insecta > Hymenoptera > Apidae > Apis > Apis dorsata. The sequence goes on from NW_006263473.1 coordinate 971,094, forward strand.
AAAATCCTTTCAACCTGCGGCCACGAATTTCCAGCCGATTGCGCAACGTGGAAACTGATGGAAAATCGTTCTCACGAATGGAGCGTCATTGGTCGCCGCGTATCGGTTCCTCGTCGCATCGAGGAAAAACGATCCGGCCGACGGACAGTTGAAGAGTTAAATTTCCAAACTAGCCGCTGACGAGCGTGAATGGAACGAGTTTTCCCGTCCCGTCCCGAGAGAAAAGAGGGGAAGGAAATATCGAATGGATCGACAATGGTTTTCGCCTTTCGTTGTGCGGCAGGCGTACGAACGGGGCAGAGAGTTTCTAGTCGCGAGACGATCGCCCACGTATCGCCGTCACCTTGTCATGTTTAATTTGTCCGCGATCCGACAACCGGTTGACGTGTGATTCGACGGTTTGTCGCGGGGCACGCGATCGTCGGCAACGATAAACGTCAACATCGGCCGCGATTTCCTTCGATCGAAGAATGGTATTCCCGAGAGGTGGATCGGCTCTCTCGTTCCTTGGAACTGGGCCGCGTTACGAGGAATTTCCGCGTTGCGATCGGGTGATGCGATTTCGTGGAAGGTGGCGTTACGAAGTTATTATTCTTCGTAATAAGAGATTATGTAATATGCACGTTAGAGATGGCGATTTTATTCCATTTTCGTGGAGCTTGCTCTTGCGAAAAATTATGAAAAGAATTATATTAACGGAAGTATCTTTAACGGAGTACAATGTAGTCTCTTCTTTTTAAAGATTATTATTTTGAAAGGATCTCGTTACGTGTTCTTAAGGGGAATTTTCTAGAGAAACTTTCGAAATATATTATACATCGAGTTCGTCTAATTTTATTCTCGTAAAAAAATCTGTTTTATCGAGTAAATTTCCACTCGGAATTTTTTTCCTCTATCCGACCATCTCTCCCGTGTAACAACCAGATGGGCGACCGTCGATCAAACGAGAATCCGATTCGATACTATAAACGTAATGGAGCGTAGAGGTGGATCAAGCGAAGAGACACAAACTAGGGGGATAAAGAGGAGGTAGATGAGAGAGACAGAGAGGGGGGGATACGAAAGAGGGTCCATGGTATTACACGGTTTAGGCTTCGTGGAAAGGGAGACCCTTCGTGTTCGCAGCCGCGAAATAACGTTGGCGGTTTGTGGTTTTTCATACGTGCAAGAAGTCACAATGGTGAACGAGAGTGATCCCTGTACGTGGCGAGCCAAAAGCCTTCTTCTTCTCTTCGCGTAGAAGAAGAGGAATAAGAAGAGAAAAGAAAAAAAAGAAGAAGAAGGAGAAGAAGAAGAAGAAGAAGAAGAAGAAGAAGTGGCTTTTGTTCCCACTTGGAACGAACTCTTGGCCTTGTCCGCCACTTTTTCTCGTTTCCTCTGTCTTCCATTTATTTCCTTTTCTACGTAGTTTGGGTTTCTTTTCACCATCGTGCCATCTCCGCCCGGTGCCCCTCCCCTGCTTTCTCGCTGCACCGTGCACCGTCTCTTTGTCTCGGAGAAAACGTGATTAGGAATGTTCGCGGGGCAATTTCGAGCCGGCTTCCGTCGTGATGGCGCGCCTATTAGTTTCTCGAACAGCGGGAGACGGGCTTAACGAACTTAAGTCCGCCGTTCTCTCTCTAAGATCTCTTCTGCGGGAGCCCCCGCCCTCCCCCTCCTTGAATTACTCCTGGATCGAGCGTTTCCTGCTTCTGTGAAAACAGGTGTTTCGATTTTAGCACACCTCCGAAATAGGCTGCCTAATAGTGCGTCAGAGGTTATGTTCAAGCGCGAACAATGCTTTCCAATTAGCAATGGTTTGGAGGAACATTGATTTTAATCCAAAACGCTTCTTATTGATCGAATTTGAATATTGATCGATTTAAAGAATTTGATACATGATTGCAAGTTAATTATGTATTTTAATTTCAATTAATCCAAAACGAGATTGTAATTACGAATAATAATTATTGATAATTGAATGTCATCCAAGTAAATTGTCGTAAAATGTCGCATGAATACAGTAAAATTATTTATTTCTCTCAAGCTCTCGTCTCGTTTCAATTCGTCGTTAACTCGAAACAACAATCTCGAGCGAATATTCTTCCTGGTACGGAATGGCCATTGCATCCGCGTGCAATTACGCCTCGCCAGATGGCGCGTCCTCCGATTTTTCATCCTAACCTCAACAATCTCGATTCGATGCTCCTTTTATCAAGCTATGTGTGTATATATATATAAATAGCGCGTCGACCGTCCTCTCTTCCCATTCCGATCCCTCGTTATCGACACTTTTCTCGACACCGGTACACTATCGGTAGATAATGACGCCAAAAGGTAGAGCAAAACCTTTTTCCTCGCCTCCTTTATTTTTCACGGGAGGCCGAACCTTTCCCGAAAGATAAACGCGTTGAGCCGCGGAAGCCATTCAAACGTTTCCAAGGGGCAATTAAGCGACGTGACTCGCTCGATTCCGCGCCATGGAAACGTCATCGCCGAGATTAAGGACTCCCTGTCACCTGTCGGAACGACAAGGCGCCACCAACTGTTAGCACGCGCCTCGTGTTTTCCTTTAGAAATTATTCTGGTGGTGAGGATCCTTTTTCTGGATTCGAGAATTGAGTTTTTCTCTCTCTGGAAACTCTGGAATTGGAAGTCTCTTAGGTTAAGTTTAGGCTTGTGAAGTTTTGATATCGTTATGATCATTCTCTCAATGATTGTTTCAATCTAATCTGAAAAAAAATTTCTTAAATGTATCGTCACCTTAATCACAAATTAGAAATCAAATCGAATTGTAGCAATTACGCGATACCTTAAAAAAAAAAAAAATAATTTTTCAAAAGGAAATAACCCAACGACGTAAACATCGAAGAAAAATCGCCACTTGGTAGATTTCCTTCGAAAAAAAGCTCCATCTCCCCGATAAACATGGAGGATCAACCTCGTCACGGTTAACAAGCCACGCTTCTGCCTCGATCCTAATATTTTCTCGAATGCTCTTCCGTTCCACGATCGAGTTCAAGCCGCGAAGAATAAGAGGCCGATACCGTTTAACGAGAGAAATAAGATGCGTGAAATGTGTGGTGGCGCGTGGTGGAGATAGCCGGTGGTGCGCGGTGCCGATCTAACGAGCCGTGAACTACACCTCGCGCCCCTATGAAAATGCAAATGACCCGGTCCCCTTCGGTCAGATAACGATTTTTTACGCCGCCGTTCACTCCAACGATCCAGCCGGGCGAATCTTGGCCGCGCCGTGCCCGACCCGCCGCCGGAAGTCAGTCTTAATCGGCGAGTCGAGTCGAGTCGAG
>NW_006263473.1:974651-978189 GCF_000469605.1 Apis dorsata
GAGTCGAGTCGAGTCGAGTTGTGTCGAGTCGAGTCGAGGCGAGTCGAGTCGTGTCGTTGCGTGATCGATCATTGCACGCACCGTTTTTATCGGTCGAGTCTCGTGCGCGGCGAGCAAATCGTACGAGGCGATCGTTATCGGTGATCGAATGTATACGGCTTATGGTATGGTTTTCTAAAGGTGGAAAACTTATGGAAACTTTCTGGCTTTTGATAGATCGACGATTAAGTGCGAAATCGTAGAGATCTTGCGATAGGTTCGGCGGCTTTATTATCGTTTGTTAACAGGTTCTTTTTTTTGGAGGAGGGAAAGGGGAGGGGGAGATTGGAAAGGATGATAAATCGAAGGATCGGAGAAAGTTTTGGTAACAAGGGAATTGCGAGTTGTTCCGTTTCATATCGAATGAAGATTTGTTGTTAACCTAAAATTTTATATGTATCGCGATGGTGCAATTTCTTTTGATTTGTGGATTTTTAATTAACTATTTCTCGTGTCTCAGGAAGTGAATTTTGTTTGTACAGTTGTATGGCAATTGATAATAGGAGATATTATAAAAGAATTGTGTAAAATATCACTTGACAAACTAGTTGAATGATATAGCAGTATTCGAGATATGTATATCTTTGAGGATTAAAAAATATCATTGCTGATGCAAATATTGCACAATATTTTTTTATTTAAAATGATATAAAGTGAAATGTTTAACCGTGAAGCAACCTTGGTGAAACTTTTTTCATTCAAAATTATTCGTGTTTTGTAGAGTTGCAAATAGAACGTTGCAGCAATAGAATAAGGCTTTGGTAGAAAATGCACATTGAAATGGAAGAAGGTACTTTGGTACACAACGTAAAATGAGAAACCACTCCTTCTTTATTTTATTGCTACTATTTCACGTTCAATGCAAAACATTGAAATTCATCAGAATCTTTTTATGGATTTTCAGCATTATATTCCAAACCTGTTTGCTTCAAGCTTACATAAAAACGCCCTCTAGAATCGTATATATATATATGTATAGACACCTGTTTACGTTACTCTATTCGAAATCATTCTGCTTTACCTATCCACAAATCAAAAAGATTTCGAAAAATTATTTTACATCACGGAAATAACAACAAATTTCGACACAAAATTTATCTGAAACCGCGTAAAATTCTTCTTTCACCACAACTGCCTTCTCATATATACGTTCCTGCTAAGAAAATATATTGGCGTGCCGCTATGAAACATTTACCACGAATCACCTATCCCACCTGTTAAATGCAAAGGAGGATCAGCTGACTATCCTAACCTATTCGCCGCTCGTCGCCCCGTTACACGTTTTTCCCTCTTTTTATCGCCGCGTCGCACGGTGAAAAAGAAAAGAAGAAGAAAAAGAGAAAGAGAGAGAAAAAAAAAAGGATAAAAAGAATTGAAAAAAATTGAAAGGCGATTGTCGCGAGGGGGCAACAAAAGCACAGGTGCGTGCATTCGAGTCGATCGATGGATCCGTGACTACGAGCATATTTAGCCGTGCGCTCGGTTGGCACGTCTGCCTACCAACTACGTTACTCGAAGACGCGGTGCGTCGTCGCTGGCGTGTCGGTATGACAAGCCAGACGAAACGCCGACGGAATACGAAAATGTTTGTCCTTCTTGCGGGAGAACGGCTTGGCAGAGGCATCCACGTCGTTCACCGTTTTCTTTTCACCGTGTGAATCGTATTTTTCGAACGGCGGGACCTGTGTCGGGACCGCGCACCGTCCGCCGTGAAATTCAATCGACGCTTTTGCATTTCGATTTCTGCCTCCGGCGTGCTGTACGCGTATGCTTTTAATTCGTCGTATTGTATGGAAACGGTGGCCTCCCTTTCTTCCTTCCTCTCTTTCCTTTCGAGTCTGCCTCGAAGAAACGTACGTTTGTAGTTTGTACATAGGTGGCGTGGTTTTTTCTTCTTTTCGATGCGGTAGATTGCTCGGGAATGGAAGATTAAGATTCACCTGGCTGCGGATCTTCGTCGAAGAGAATTTTTCGTTTCGACTCTCGTGGCGCTAGTGCTGCCCTCGCTCGTTAAAAACGTCTCGTCTGAAGAGGTTATACAATAGGTTTGATAATACGTTTAATAATTTGTAGATGTATGTTTAACCTTAAGAATTTGGATATATCGGATGGATATATTATTACTTGTCTACAAATATTCAATGTAATATTCGTCCAGTTTGTTTCAGTTGAATAATATTCGTAAATATTAGAATATTTGTAACAAGATATGTAATTAATATCGGTCTAAATTTTGACACATCCTTATTTAACGAGCTCAAGCTTTTTGACGTTGTTAGTGGTTGAAACTTGTTGCCTGTCAAATACAACTAAAAAATGATACGAAGAAAACTCGGATCGTTATCTTACAATGAAACTTACGATCTCATTAAGCGCGAACTCGAAGCCTGCCAACGGAGCAATTAAACGTTTCTCAATCAGTAACAGCAGCTGCACCTTCCAAGCGTTGATCTCCAGCCAACATTGGAACGCCAATGTTGGTATCACGCCTGCATCCGGTGTATCACGTGCAAATATGCCTCATAATTAGCCTGCCTATTAATTGATATCCAAGCAGACAGTTGTATCGATCAATCTGGACTCGTACAGCTTGCTCTGGACGCGATCATCGAGCAAAAGATGGCAGAAGCAAAAGGAGGATTTGAAATCTCAAGTACGAAAGGACGTCGAGAAAATGAAGTTGAGAATAAAGTAAAGGGAGAAAAAGAAATACGTAAAGTATCACGTAGGATAGATTGAGATTATTCTTCAAAAAAAATATATATATATATAGAAAATGCAAAATAATGTTACTTTGATTTAGAATTATTTAACTACATTGAATAAATAAAAAGAAGAAAAAGAAAAAATGAACAGGATGTTATTCCACGAAGGAAAAGAAATGAAAATTGTAGAATAAATTTTCTTCCTTTTTCTTTTTCGATTAAAATCCAGTTTACAATCTATTGCAAGCACGCGGTTGATTGAGTGCCGCACAAATTTTCAAACTCAATTTCCTCAAAAACGGGGGCTCAAACAAAAACCTTTCAGTCTACATTTTCGACGTATTTTTACCCATGGAATAATTTGCTACTCAATTATCCCATCCTTGTTCACTCCCTATTTAATATATTATTAAATTCTTATTTCTCCTTTTCCTTCTTTCGAATCTATTTCAAGAAATGTTTACACACACACACATACTGTTCCTCTTAATGGAGAGTTGAGAATGGAGATGATTGATGACTTTTCTTGCATCTCCTGCCACCTGTATCATCCATTATGATCCTGTACGCGAATGGAAAAATAAGAAGAAGCGACGAGGAGACATTTAGAGGTGTCCCCCTGTACTCGAGCCTCAACGTCAACATTGGGCATAGCTTACGTTGCACGGACCGGAAAAGGGGAGAAAAAGCCGGATACCTCGCCGCTACCTTAATTTAGACGCCGCCCCGCGAAAATATCATCTCCCCCAACCCCGCTCCTCCTCCCTCTCGGAGGCCCTCGTGGCCTCCACGAG
>NW_006263473.1:978357-978638 GCF_000469605.1 Apis dorsata
ACGCCGTAAACACGTCGCGGCCGGCTGAGACGGGATAAAACGTCGGTTTTATGCGAAGGCGTTACCCGACGAGGGAGATTCCCCTTCGTGATAGAGACATGTTTTCAGGTATTACCTGGTCGTGGACAGGTACGGGCTCTTAGAGCGGCGTTACGACCGCCTTGGAACGCAAGCTCGCTCTTAATCGGAAGACACTCGGACCCCTCTCTTTCTCTTTCTCTTTCTCCCCTCCCCTCCCCTCCTTCTTGTCCGCCTGTTGGCCGCCTTCCACTCGGAGGAGG
>NW_006263473.1:978759-981710 GCF_000469605.1 Apis dorsata
TCGTTAGGCCGCGTTTTTACTCGTCGATATTTCGACCAGCATCGAGGAATTGTGCGCGGAGAGGATAAAAGGAAGGAAGGAAGGAAGGAAGGGAAAAGTAAGAAGGTGGTTTTTAATCGGATTTAAATCGAATTAGGTGAAGAGAAAGTTTGCGAATGAGATTGGTCTTGCGTTTTGGAACTGTGAACGAGGGATTTTGGCAAGAGAGGTTAGGTTAGAGAATTTTTGAATTGAGATTTTTAATGATTGTTTATAACCGTGGAATGTTTGTGGATTGAATATTTATTGCGTTTTGGAATCACGAATGGGAATTAGACGTGAGATTTGGTGAAAGTGTTTGAGGTTAGGTGAGGATTTGATATTTTTAAAGAGAAAATCGTGATTGGAAGAGGATAGAGTTTGAGATTCAGTATCTATACGAATCTTTGTAAATAATTCTTTTACAATTTTGAATATATGGTGTCTACGATAGTTTGAATGCATAAAAGAATTACGAATTATATAACAGATGACGATGGACTTTTAAAATATACGGTCAATGTGTCACCAAATTTTTATAATTTATTTAAAAAAAATGTAATTATTTCGAATTTAGATGGAACGTAAAATAATAGATCGATATTTCGAGCGAGATTATTGTACAAGATTCTGTACTTAACTTACGTAAATAAGATATCAAAGTTCGAGATTATCGGAATAAGTATTCTCTAATCCGATTAAGTTAATTAACTTACTAACGGCAGGTCACTTTTAGCGGTTTTAATAGCATTATTAATAGCATTATGTGGCTCTTTATAAACGTAAAACGCAATTTTACGATGTTTCACTTCCCTATAAAATCTGGAATCTCTCTGATCATTAATTTCGTACTTCATCAGTTGTAAATCGAGTATTTTCGTTTCAAGGAAAGAGGGCGTATCAATCCCTCTTTTTAATCATTTGTATCAAAAATATACTGCACATTTTGTTTCTCGAAATATAGATCCCGATTTATCATTAAATCGCGTTAAATTTATAACGAAACCTATATCCAATTTACTCGCCTGTCCCAAACGTTATTCTTATAAAATATATATTCCTAAAATGATCAAATCCTTGTCAAAAATAACCGGTAACCTTACATCAACGATCAATCACACCTTCTCCCTCTCCTTTCTTTATCGACGAAGCAAACGAAGGAAGAAAAGAAGAAACAAATAGATACACCGGACAATCCCTTTTAACTCTTTCCCTTTGTCCACTCTGTCACTGTCTCTTTTCTCCCGGAAGTTCTTGCAGTCACGTCGTTAATAAAGGGCCGGGTAAGGGGGGCGCCACTACGAGCACTCTTTAGCCAAAGATACGTGACGTTTATGGCGGGGGACGGTATCGTAAAGGTATACCAGTTCAGGTCCCTAACGTCTCTGTCTCTCTTCCTACCTTTTTCAACCTCGTGATACTACATGCTACGATTCGGTGGGCGTTAACGTAACGCCGAAGTCCTCTCCCTCTTCGATTTCTTCTTTCGCCAGCTGAGAAGCTCGTTTCCCTCTTTCCTACTTTGCTCCTTTTTCCTCGAAAGACTCTCTTCTTTAATCTGCCCGCGATTCGTTCCTTTTCGTTCACCTTGTTCCTCTCGTTTCTTTTTTTTTTTTCTTTTTTAATCACTATTTTTTCCCCTCGAGTTCCACTCGTTTTACTCTTTATCTGCTCGCGACGATTCCGCGGCCTCTTCGTTAATTCGAACCTTTCTCCTTTCTTTTTTTTTTTTTTTCTTTTTTTCTTTTTGTATCGTGTTACCTTTACAACGTCCCTCTCTCCTTTCTCTGTCTTTGATGTTGCTTAATTCCGCCTCCTCGGAAGGTGAGGTCTTTTTATCGATTTCGGTCTTCTTCTTTCTTTTCTTTTCTTTTCTTTTCTTCCTTTCTTCGGTTCAAATATGCGCGGGAATCCTTTAATCGGCCATTTTATTGGACTTTGGTTCTCGCTTTGCTCGCATTGCCACATCGTTTCCTATTTCTTACGGGATTTCACGATTTAATTAACCTTCTTTACTCTTCCTCCCGAGCTCTCTTTTTCTCGTAAATTTTAGGTTATCTTTATCGATCGCATTTTATTTTTTTAAGGATATATATTATAGAAAAAAGTCCAATTCAACCACTTCACCTCATTTCCAACTCGTCACACTCGACTCTTTCCTCTCGTTATTTTCGCACAAATTCGAATTTATTTCTCCGAATTTTTACCTTTCCTTCCCAAAAAATCTTTTCCTCCTCGATAATTTTTATCTTTCTACGAATTCTCCATCACATCCCTCTCCCCCTTAAATCCCTCCTCTGCATCCAATTCGTTCCACGTTCTTCGCTCGATTTTTCCTCGCCTTTCCCATAAACCGGACACCGTGTTTCCCCTCGCAGTTCTCATTTTCGTCCTCCCAGTGGAGCAGCAACGTACACGTTCCGACCGCAGCGGAATATTTCCTCGTCCGACCGCGATCGGCCGTAATGATCCGTGCGGTTTTCATTGGCGTGAAATACGCGACGTTTACACGCTCGTTTCGTATACACCTATATCCTCCTCGCGGATAGAGCGGATAGAGCGCACGCTGAGCCATGAGTCCATCCCAGCCTCCTCTTCGAGGGAAACTCGAAAGGCTTGACCTTGCTCGAGGAAATGGGGCGATTTTATGGAGTGGCCTGCGCCCGTGTATAATCCCCCCGTGGACGGTTCAGTTTAGTGGCTGAGGAGTTTAGTGTGGAGGCCCTTGGCCTCGAACAATCGGCAGGGTTGTCGGGGAAATGGTGTGGAATAGCGTTGCGGGGTGACAATGACCTGGATAGCGGTGGTAAATTTCTTGAGAGATGGTTGGACGCTTGTTATTGCGTTTGCTTTATCCTTGGACATTAGCTTTGAGTTGGGAACTTTTTTTTTTTTTTTTCTTTCGTTCTTTCTTTTTTATTTTTACGACTTCA
>NW_006263473.1:981998-985569 GCF_000469605.1 Apis dorsata
TAGGTATGTAAAGGTATAACTCGAGGAAAATTGTGCAGTAAAATGTTTTTAGGTTAGTGTGGAAAATACAAGTACACGTGCAATTTTTCTAGTAACTTTTAACTCTCGTTTTATTGATGTTTTGCGCGATTCAAGCGTAATTATGGTTGGACGAGGTTCATTGATTTTGAGGTGGAGTGGGGAGAAATTCTAGTAGATGGAATAATTCGTTTCGATATTTTGGCGGAAAGGATCAGCGATGTAACAATACAAATATGATATTTGTTTATATTCAATTGTTTATATTCAATATTTAATTTCGCTAATATGTAAAATAATTTACAATCGGTTGCTAATTTAAAATTTAAAATTCTAGAGATATTTTAGAAAATTCAAATTCTAAAAAAGAAAAAAATGGAAGATTCTGTGTTTCCATTTCAAAGCAGTGTAAATATTATATTTTAACGTTACGATATGTTTGATTTGTTCGTTAAGTATATTAAAAATGAAACGAATGAAATTTTCCTTCGATATTTCTTATCTAGCTTCATTTTATTCCAAAATAAAATAATATTTTTACAAAAACCTTTAATACAAAGTTGAGAAAAAAAAAAACACGTTAAATTTTTCACCAATAGTTTCGTTTCTTAAATGCAAATCGAAAAAACGATTCGCACATTTACAAGTCTGGAATTTTTTTTCATATATATTTTTCTATTTTGCATTAAACCAATAATTAAACCAATAAGCTCGTCAAAATATCCGCCACATATGTGTGTACATATTTTATTATATCAACGACGTAAATACAAATTTTATTGATTTTAGATAATCTTTAATATTTTTAACAAACATTTATTTATCCTTTTCTCATACAACTATCAATAACTTTTTTAGAATTAAATCTTTTTTCGAATCTTGAATTTGAACTCGCGAAATGAGACATCGCTGCGCAATAATTTCCCATATACAGATGGTGCTCGAAGTCAGATAACCTCGCTCACTTTTTAATAATAACAAAAAAAAATTATCGCTAAAGAACAGTCGAAAATATCGAAATACCAAGGAGAAAGTTAGAAATCAATAATTTTCTCGATCCCAAAGAAGCTTATCTGACCTCTGTTCAATTCGAAGAATCTCCGGCCAACCATTGCAACGCATTCTTCGTTTTATCTTCCATTCCTTGGCCTCCTACGATCCGAAGGAAGAGGTCAGTCGTTTGTAAAGGCGATGCGTAACCCGACCTGACCACGTCCCACCAGGTCGTAGCCTGCTGTTTTTATCTGACGGTATTTCAAGATGATTCCATGTTTAATACCCCTCTACGATACTTCTTGAAACCACGGCCAGCGTTTTGTTGGCGGAGGGGGCACGGTGACAACTTAACCTGTGTACGTCTGGTCTTTGTAAGCGTCCAACTTCGTCAAATCGAACAAGCTCGTTTCGAATGGATCGTGGTATCATCGATAGAAACTCATTTTCTTCGAATGATTACCACCTTTTCCATTGTTTCCATTCCCAAAAGTGTCTTCCATCCCAAAAATGGAACTTTGATGGAAGAAAAACGTCAGAATTAATAAGATGTTTGTTTAGAAATCGGTAAAGTTTTACCATAAATTAGTAATAAATTTTATCTACTCGAAGATTTCTTTTAAATCGTATTATTTCGAATTATGACGAAAAAAAAAAAAATTACTTCACTAATAACGAAAACGATTAAATTGTATATATATATTTTTTTCACTAATTATATTTATGATGAATAGCGAGACACATCTTGGTAACGTAAAGTACAAGTAGTTTTAATTTTAATTAATTGTATTTTATGATACAATGTATTGAATGAAATCATAATTTAATTTTCTTTTAGGAATCAATTTGCAATTTCACAACAATCATTTTTTGTTCTCAAGTATGCAAAATCTTGTAAATTTATTCTTTCTTTCTTTCTTTTTTTTTTTTTTTTTTCCTTGTTTTTCCTTCTTCGTAATAAGTTTGTTTAAAAATTCAAATGGAAGTCGAGTCGAACACGTTTGAACGAGCGGAAAGAAAACAGAGATAGAAAACAGAGAGAGGCTGTTGATCGGTTTGAAATGTTGCTGAGAATATCTATAGGTCATTCACGTTTCTACAGCAATTGCTTATCGTATGCATAGAGTTCACAGGCCATGTCGATGACATTTGACGCACGTAAGAGAGCTCGTAGCCAATTCCGATTACTTTCTTCTGTGGTTACGTTCTACGTATCTACACCGCACATGTCTAATCAAAGGGATTACACAAACGGTTTAAAGAATCGAATGTTTTGAAACGCTTGTATATCGTGGCATACCGTTTCCACTTACAATTCATTCGCTCAAATTTTAAAATTGCACGATTCTCCAAAACGAAGGCACAACAATTGTCGCATTGAATCTATCGTAAAATTCGAAATCTCGTAATAAAAATCGATAAACTAACCTCTAAATAATCCAAATAATCACGCGTTTTTATCGTGATTTATCATCCTAATTTCTCCCAATCCCTTAATTCCACCAGACGACACACGTTACAAGAAAAAAGAAAAAAAGAAAAAAAACTCGCTCTCTCCTTCACTCCAACGAACCATAACATTGTAACAACCCTCTTATCACCAAGTTTTACAGGAAACGATCGATCTCTGAAAATTTTCGCCGTATATAATTCCCGAACCGTGTAACCGTGAAGGACAGATCCCACGTGATATCGAACGTATCGAAAGCCCTATAACGGATTGCCACTGTCCATGGATCTGAAATATTGACAAGTGGTTACCGAACGATCGCCAATTTCGATTAAACGGTTCGAATTAGCGGACCATGTCCAACCAATAAGAAGCCGAACATTTTATATCGGGGAGGATTATTGGTTGTGCAATAACTCTTTGACTGGATTATGAAAGTCGGTGAACTCTGGTTTGGGCCCAACTCTCTCGAGTTGACCGGGAATGTTGTTGGTTGGCGGTTCACCGTGTGTTGCTCGGTCTTTGGTTTGTCGGATAAATTAACGTGCACCTTGTAAGAAAGAAAGAAAGAAAGAAAGAAGGAAAGAAAGAAGGAAAGAAAGAAGGAAAGAAAGAAAGAAAGAAAGGAAAAAAGAAAGGAAAGAAATATATACGAGGATTGATAGGCGTGCGATGTTTGTCGTCGTGTCGTACTTCGTTATGCCTCGTCTCGTGTTAATTGCCGTAATCGATTTGTTTGGAATGAGTGTCTCGTTTGCTCGGCGGAGAAAACTTTCGCTGTGTTTTATTTGTTGATGGGCGACGAAGGGAAGGCGAGTCTTGCGTGGATAGGGAATGGATTTTTTTTCTTTTTTATTTTTCTATTTTTATTTTATATTATTTGTTGTACGCACAAAAGATTGGAAGGATTTTCGATCGATAAGTTTCGATTTCGGTGAGAAATTTTGAAAGATCGGTATTCATTTTTGGAAATTATTCGAGGTTTTATTCTTTTCTTTTTGTTGTTATTCAAATTTTGTTTTTTTTGAAGAGTGATCTCGATCGATTATTTCCTCGAATCGCTTGATTTTAATTAATTACGAAAAACATTCGAATATTTTTTTTTTTTTT
>NW_006263473.1:985924-986959 GCF_000469605.1 Apis dorsata
CTGAATTTGATATTTGATCAGAAAGCAATAATCGTTAGAGCTACTATAATTCCATAGAGATTAATATTAATGAATCTGTGATTGGGTATTATCACAAAATATTATTATAAAATACATTTATAGCAATATATTAATTAACTTGGTATGTTAAACTCGTGATAAGAGTTTATAATAAATTTTATGATAAATATATTATTTTCTAATAATAAGATATTTCATACATTTGAAATAAATAATTTTTAACATAATCTAAATCACAATAAACATTTTTCATTTATATGTATACATTACAAATTACAATATAAATTTTATAACTAGACAATGATGAGAAAATTTTAATAAATAAAAAAAAAATATTGAAAATATATCACATCTATATATCCATCATCATAAAATCTATAAAATTTAATTTCTTCTATTGTAATTGTAAATTTGTTACTATTCGTTTCATCCAAACCTCGCCACAATCTTCTACACCTTCAAAAGTGTTCCATCCATCGTCTAAATGCCAAACCGATCAACTTCATCGAGATTAATATCTTCATTTCTTCAAATGATCCAACAATTTGGCATTAAAAACTTCTCAAAGAGTGTTGAGGTACAGTTAATCCAATGAAATCTACTAGGTTTCCTGGGATCTAGGCCAACCAAGGCAACGTTTCTCGCAATGAATTTCCATTCTACCCTGACAGCCGATTATTACCGATCAGAGATTGTTTTACATCGTATCGTTATCGCTCACGCGATTACCGATCTCCGTTTCGTCCCACGATGTAGAATGATCCAATGATGAATTAGATTTCATAGCGATTGGAATCGAGACACGATCCGAGCTCATTTATGGATACAGAGGCGCGATAAGTTGCGGTTTCCAACGATCGTTGAATTCCACGATCGACCTCTGATCCCGTGGCTGACGACGCATGAACGAAAAAAATGGCCGCTACACGGTCTCACCTCGATGGGTAACCTCTGCACTTTTGGTTTGGAAAAGCTTTTTGATAAAAAAAAAAAAAAATATCGCACAACAACGAT
>NW_006263473.1:987254-988260 GCF_000469605.1 Apis dorsata
TATTAATTACTCGCAAATAATTAGGAGAGAAACGTTTTGTTCGAATTTATTCTTAATTCAATTCAAGCGATATGGATTTTGTTTTGAGCTTTGAGATTTTTCCGTGATCTCGATCATTTTTTTTGACAGAAATGAAATCGAATGTGGATTTATATATATATATATATATATTTATTTATGTGATTATGATACGTTACATAAGTGCATTAAGCAATTTATTTCTATAATTTATTATAAGATATAAATTTCTTATAAATTATTCAATACCTGTTTATTAAAATCGAATAATCTCGTATGCAAATTTAGGAGTAAATAAAAATGCTAATAATTAAGAAAATAATTATCATTATAACGATTTACATCTAAAAGTTCACTTGTTGATTGGAATTAGAAATATCATTTATGATAAATATTATTTACTTCTAACAAACTACCGATTAGTAAGTTTTTTTATTTAATTATGAAGTGTATATCTCACTTCAGAAAACATATGTAAGATGTTGATATGCTCGAGACACTTCCTCTAGAGGATCTAGAACTTCTAAATATCAAAACAAGAACACGAGTTGATATACAAACATATCAATTAAAACTTTTCTTTTATTTATTAAATTATAAATAAGTTTGATTTAGATAGAGTGGGATGGAGATAGAATGACACGTTGCGCCGCACTGTGGCAATGGAACGAAAATAAATCTCTCTTTGTTTATCCAATCCAATAACAATTTCGTGAATAATTGCAAACTTTTCATGTATTTATGAAAAGAATGAAACAAAAAATATAATACATTATAAAAATAGAATATGCAAAAATATTAAAATAATTACTCATCACGAGATTCTATTTCTTCGAGTCTCTTTATAAAATCTCATCACAATATCCGTGTCTAAACTTTATTCCATATCAATCTTCGTCTAGAACCAATACCAATACCAATAATTTCATTAAGAAATTTCCATTGTCCATGTCGTATATCGGAAACAAAAAAAAAAAAAAAAAAAAAA
>NW_006263473.1:988444-994088 GCF_000469605.1 Apis dorsata
GGAAATGATTTAATACGAATTCAAGAATAATGCGGCAATAGGTCGAGCCGGCACGACATTTTATTGTTAACTTCTAATGAGATCAGTGATATCGATCGTAAAGGTTAGGCAGCAGATAGGCAGAGGGTAAAATAACATTCTGACCTTTTATACGATCGACCGTATGATATCGATATAATGTTGGTTGGCGGGGTACAGTTGTCTTGATTACCAGACTTTTCGCGAGTGGTTCCGTGCTGAAACTGAATTATCTGTCCATGTCGATCGTGCACCGCCTCGTCTTATGCAATAGTCTCGTTCCACCATTTGGAATTCATTGTTTTTCGTTGTCACCATTCTCGAAAAGATAAGTTTTCTGTGATCTTTCTTAGGCTAAGATATATAGTTCGCGTCATTTTTAATACGAACTACGTCTTACAGGCTTACATATTTCTAATAGTTAGGTTATGTGTGGTCTCAAACGTGCTCTTTGAACGTTTTAAGGATCGATTTTTTTCGATATATATTTTCTAGACTCTTTTTATCTCATTTTTTTCTTTCGACGATATAAATTGAATGTCGGTTTTATGATTATTCTTGGAGTCTTGAAGCGGCATGATTGACCTTTCGCCTTCAAGGGATGCTGGTGTTATAGGTTAAACGACGATCATTGATAAAAAGTGGGACTTGGACTTGTACGCGATTAGATCATCGTATCGGGAATTCGTGGAATCCTTGGCGAAGGACTTTGAACGTCCTTCCACTCTCTAATGATGATTTGTTGCTTTGTGTTGGGTTTAGGTTAAGCGATATTTTTTGTGCAAATAATCGAGAGTCAAAAGATCAATAATTTCATACATCGTATACAGAATATTTAATATTAACATAAACTTTTTTGAATTTCATTATTTCCGAGAAAAGATAGTACTAATATCTTTTTCTTAGTCTTCAAAAATTTAAAGATTGTATTTAGTTGCGAATTAAATTTTTTTTAAAGTCATAATCTTAATAAAATCTTGTTCTTCTTCAATTGCTTAACATTGCTATTTTTTATTTTCATAATTGAAATACATACTTGTCTCGTAAAGAAGAAACTTCTTCATGATAATCTTCCGATATTAAGAAATTAAACTATTCAAATGCAAATCCAACTTTTAAAGCGGATTATAATCTTATAATCTTAATAAAATCTTGTTGTTCAATCATTTAAAACTTCATTTTTGCTTATTTTCATAATTAGAATACACATTTTCTTTATGAAGAAGAATCATTGAAGATCATCTGATAATCTTTTAGTATTTAATATTAAGAAACTAAACCTATTCAAATGCAAATTGAATTGTTTTAAAATTCTTTTTTATCTTAGCACAAACATGTCCTTCAAACATTTAAACTTCACGTTTATCTATTTTCAATTAGAATATATACTTTTCCACTACGCAATAATAGAAACGAAAGTATATGCAAATTAACGTGTTCCATAAAATTCAAATATTGAAAGAAATAGTTAGGTTAGATTTGAAAAATTACTTTAAAAAATTTTCCCATCGAAAACCTGTCAAAACAAAAATTACATTGATATTAAAGAATTAAAAAATGCATCATGAAAAGGAAAAAAAAAAAAAAAAGAAAATGATTCCACCAAGGAATGTACCATTGCACGATGAAAAATCCTAGGAAGGCTACACTACCATACCGACTTTGCACCGACGCAAAACAACCATATCCAACGTGGAAAGAGAGACACGCGTAAGCACAAATTGAACAGAGAGAGATACGCGTCAGCGTTAGTTGGACAGGCAAGGGCATAGGACGGGCTCCTCGAGTAGCAGACACGTAGCAGGAGTTCGGGCCAATGATGGAGCTCACGGCCAGTCAGCCAGTACTAATTAACCGAGGAATGCTGTATCTAGATTGAAATCTGGGTGACCCGACGCCCTGGGGCCACCACCTCGCCCCAACCTCCAGGCTTTCGAGCTCCTCGAGCCACGGCTTCTCTCCGCTGGTCAGCCACCGTGTATATACCTGCGCGCGCACACCGCCCCCTATGCTTCTTCTACACGTGCTACTTTCGTTACAGAGGCGTTCTCTTGCACGCGACCGCGTACACGACCGGCTGACGCGGCGTTTATTCCGATGCTGGACAGCCTGGTCGCATCTGTTCCCTCGATATTCACTTCGTGATTGATGTTCGTGATTGATGTTCGTGATTGATCGTTTCGAATGGCTGACGATCGCTTCGCGATTCGAACTCGACGATGCGATTTTTCTTCGAACGTGACTAGACGGAATTAGGAATTTCGATTAATGGTTTTTGTTGGACGATGGAACGACGCGGATTTTGGGTAATTTAGATAATTCAAAGGAGGGAATTGTGAGGTTTATGATTGATGGGATACTAAAATGGTCTGATAGATTCAGAGTTAGGTTATGTTCTAAAAATAATAAATACACATTCCTCGGCTACGTACTTGAGTGACTTGCGTCAAGATATATCAATTATTCTTCGTAAATAAGCATAAAATAAGTAGGAGACAAAGTTCATGTCCACACATTAAATACTTTAAACCTGAAACTCAAATTGCAATATATACGATTGGCACGGTCCCATCAATGTCTTCCTTCATAATTAGCATTCTTTCCTATCGAGAAACTTTCTTAACGAAGGAACATTATATCATCGTTAAAATTCCACTCGAAATCAGAGAAACTCTCAAAATTTTTATTTAAAAATCCACAATCTTCTTGTCTTTATCGAAATCATTCACATGGAATTACATTCATACTTAGTTTTTAAAACCTAACCTAAAATTTTACTAATCCTTTCATTATCTCAACCAATCATGCGTATCTTCAAGAGATCACAAGTACCAAAATTCACGAAACTATTTCCCCTCTTTCCACTTTCCAAGCGTACAACGTATATCTATCCTAACCTATCTAACCTGTCAACTTTTTCAAACATCCGTTCCAAGCGTCGTGCAACGATGGTTAAAGCATATGTAAACTTAATCAAAAAGAAAAAAAAAAAAGAAGAGAAGAAAAATTAGCCTGATTTGCCTAGAAGAAATTCCGGTTCTACGAGCGAGGAAAGGTTGGAAAGCGACGGCCGGTATCACGCATCGTATAGTTTCGTTAGATACGTGCAACCGTCCTACGCGTCGAAGCAAACGAACACGAGCGTGCTTCGTGTTCTACACGCGATATTTCTCGTGTACTCTGCCGGCCGCTGACCGGTAGCCGATCACGATTCAACGTTATCGAGCACGTGAAATAACCGGTGTATGTACGTGGCGGTGCTCCCCTGTCTCGACGACATCGCTGATAATTGAAACCGAAGTCGGATTATTTCGAGGGGTTTATCGGTGCGTTCGAGTGTGCCATTATCGGGGCATCGCTCTTCATTTTTCACCTTGAAGACGATACACGCCGTTTCCTATTGGAAATTATTCCTATCTCTCCTGTATCTGAGTAGAGATAGAGGTTAGGATCAGGTTTGAGCAGTTCATTTTTGAGATGGTTCATTTTTCGAAATGTCGATATAGCGGTGGATACCATTTCTTCCTTTTTATTTTTTGAAGACGATACACGCTGTTTGAAGTTATCGCTACCTCTCTATGTCGTTGATACAGGTTGGGATCAAGTTTTGGTCGTGATCATCATGTTGTGTGTCATTTTTGGGATCATACATTTTTATTGAAAAGTTGTGTAGTGGTTTTTTATTTCGAAGATGCGACACGTTTTCTATTGAAAATTATCTCTCCTGTCGCTAATGAAGATGGAGGAGTTAGGAACGTTTCAAACGTTTAGCTATTAGTCTCGGCGAGAAGAAAAACATTGAAAGAAGAGAGAGGAGGCGAAGAAATAGATTATAGAAAGGGAGGGAAAAAAGAGATAAGAATGGTGTCGTGCGGTGGCAAGAACTGTAGCGAGTCAGATCGAGAGACATCGATCGATTGCACGACGTTGGAGCGGATTTAGAGAAATTTCTTGCCGCGGCACGTTTCTCCTTGTTTTACGGAATGACACGACGCCGAAGTCGACCCACCGTCGGCACAACTTCGGGACATTAGTCGTTGCTAACGTTGTTTTCTTGCCTCCTTACCCGGAAATCTCGCCCATTATTCCCACTCGTCCGTGATTTATTAATCGAGAACAAGCTTTCTTATCGACATTTTGCAACAAAGCGATCGGTAGAAAGACCGATAGAAGTGGTACAAAAGAGGTTATCGTGAGTTTTGAACGAGTGTAAGTCGGCCTTACCTGACGGCACGAGGATGATGGATTCGGTTCTTGCAGTAGCGAGCGTGAAAAGAAAATGTTTTCACCTCGTTGCGTTACCAATATGGCCACCGTGATGAATGAGCCTTCGGGAATTTTTAGAGTGTTCGAGAGAGGAGAGTAATAGCAGGTTTGAACGAGGCTTTTTTGTTTAAAAATCACGTTGGATTCAAGTTCAATGTTGGGAATATCATTAGGAAGTGAGGAACGTAAGTTTTTTTTTTTTCAGGCGTGAAGTATATATGGATTTGATGAGAAACAGGACGAGGGAAGGTAGGATTGTTTTTAGCCAGATACGATGACATTGAATATATTAGGTCAGCCACTGAGATAAAAGATGGATTGAAATACGACTGTGTTTGAAATATGGCGCCAGTTGCTTGATTGGTTTTAATGAATTCGACGTGGGGATGAAATGTATGAAATTTCATACAATGAGTAAATTGAAATATAGTGACAGTTGTTTGACGGGTTTTAATGACTCTTGTATCAGAAGAAAATTGATGTTAGTCGTTAAAATCTTTTCTTAAAACTTTATTCGCTTCGTTATCGCATAATTATCGTCACTCGAAATAAAATATTCTTGTTTTCGAAATAAAATTTTCCTCTGCCGATCTTTTTCCAGATACCTTTAATTTTCGGATCGCCGATTCAAATCTCCCTAAATCTCGAGCCTCGTTTCACCAAATTCCAAGCGAATCCCATTATAAATACACGTCAAAGATCCATCACCTTCAACAACTTGTTGCGTTCGATCCAACATTTCTGGCGCACGACATCATCTATAGTTCGTTCTTTTTCTCCGTTCCTCCCCGCCCCTCTCCCCCACCCGAGGGGACGAGGCTCCTCTCCTCGTTTCTCCACACCGGGACAACTCGTGTGTCTCGGCTCACCAGGCGAGAAACATCGTGAGTTACCGCGTTTCGAAGATTTATCGTCGCCGCCACTTTGGCTAGTACGTGCTACCATGCGCTGGATTACGTAACTTATGGCGGAGCTGCGCTCACTACGGATCGCATAAATTTCTTTGGGAATATTAACCGTGCCTCCAAGGATCTCTCGACTTCTGGACGACTTACTGCAAGGCAAGAAGGGATACATAGTGTGGAATAATTAGCCGGCTAGTTGCTCAGACCTTTGATTTCTTTCTTTTTCATCTTTCTTTGTTTCGGAAGATTTATGCTCCTGCGGGGCAGCGATCTCTTAGTTAGTTATTTACACAAGTGTGCAACTGTTCATGTAGATTTAGTTTCGATTTAATTTTAGCGTTGTGCGTATTGTACAGTTTGCGATTTCTCTTAGTGTATTTGTTTATATCGATAGATTAACGAAATGAAAATTAATATTAAATTTCGAATGGTAGATCGACCATTTTTTTTTTTTT
>NW_006263473.1:994275-998747 GCF_000469605.1 Apis dorsata
TCATCTTTATAATTCATTATAAATCATTATTATTTCGTCGCACCATGCTCACTCATGATTTTTATCACAATTCTATTACATCAATCCAATAATTTTATTATACGGTTGGATATACCTTATAAAATCGCAATCGAACGAAACCGCAAGAACATCTCGAAGGAAATATCAGCATCGTCAAGTGTAATATAATTTAGTCGATGCACGTGCTCGCGCAATAATAAGCGATTATACCGCTAATAATCCTGTTCCCCTAGCTTTTATTACGCCATGTTCTTTATCATTTCCTTCATTTTATATCCCCTCTTGTTTATCTTACGGCGATCAACGCTTTTCAATTGTTATCAATTATTCCAGAATCTACAATGACCCTGAAAAACAACGATTGCATTTGCACAACTCCTTCTTTTCTCCTCTTGATTTCCTTCTTCCCACAAATTTCTTCTAGATTTTTAAATATGAAAATTTATATGTTCAGTTCTATAATTCAGATCGATCGATCTTAAAAATTTTCCACGACGATAACAATAAGGATCCCGTCGTGGATCAAGCGGGGCGAGATCCGCTCGATTCCCCGAGAGGATCAAGATCTTAAGGACGGGCAGAGGTTGGCTCGAGGTCGAGGAAACAACGTGCAGGACAGACAGCAGCAACAGCAGCGCACAGCAGGCTGCAGGAGCAATCTCCCGGACAATTAGCCCGCAGTTCGTGACGGGTACCTCCTCCTTGGTCCTTTCTCGACGCGGCTTTCCCCTTCTTCTTCTCCCTTCCTCCTTCTCTCGTAACCTCTCTTCTCTAGCCAACCGCAATTCCCTGGATTCTTTCTTTCTTTCTTTCTTTCTTTCTTTCTTGCACGATCTACCACCGCGTATCCTGGTTCCGTTTCTCCATTTTCTGTCGATTTCTTTCCATACATCCTCCATTTCCACGTGATTGCGAAATAATATAATATTGTTCGATCGTTTTTGTTCCGTCGTTTATATAGAATATTATAATAATTCAATGGAGATATATATAGATAGATGTTACGACGTGTTATTTATTAATATCGTCATTGAAAATGCATAGATAAATTTAAAATTTGTAATCAACTTTTTGTACAATTTTTTCCCCCTTTTTTAAATAGCGTAATTACACGTAATGAAGGCGACTTCCATTTTTCATTCGTCTTGAGAAATAATCTTCTTCTGATTTCCGTTCTATTATCGTAGTAGCTCGTTCGCGAGAAAATTATTCTTGTATCGAGACGAGATAAAAAAAAAAGAGTACATCTGAACTCGTTAAGAAATGAACATTACAGACGCAGGAAACGAACGATTTACTTAGCTAATCAATGAAAATAAGAGGAATCTGTCGAACGATATCTGTTTATATTGCTTTTAATTTCTTACAGATCTAAGAATTTTCGGTCCGTTGAATTCATTACAATTTCTTTCCAAAATAAAAGAATAAATATTTTTAGACAGATCTTGTTTTCTAGAACTATCAAATTAAATTAAAAAGAGCTTCACTTTTCGCGCGATACTTCCTCGTGCTCAAATCCATTTCCTCCGCATCATCATTCTCTTCCCAAACTCGCTTTCAATCCCGTTTCGAGCCGAAAGGTCGGCGTGTCTCTTCATCTTCGTCCACGTCGTCGATCTCTACCTGGCGTTTGTACCCTAATGACCTGGCAGGTGCAGCGGGCGGCGTGGCCTCTCGGTGCACGGCCACCCGGCTACGTGACGCCTCCGAAAACGGTCCGTGGGACGGGACGGGACGATCATGCTTGGACTTGGGAGAGAATCGAGTCCCATCGATCCTTGGAACAATCGCCTTTCCCTGGAACAATCGGGCGAAAAACGGAACGATCGACAGGTGGTGGTTGCTCGCTTGAAAAGAGAAGAACGGTTCTGGGGGGACACCGTTGATGAGGTGTTTAAGAAGCCGTTACGAGTCGAATCGGGAGATGATGGAGAGTGACTCCTTGGAATTTTTTTTTAATCGATTTGCGGACGATTAAAGTAATTGTTTTTTTATTTTTTTACGTTTTTTACAGATGCGATTAAAACGGTTGAATTTCTTTAATTTCTAATGTTGAGCTAGAGAAATCTTCGTATATTTTTAGAATTTATAAATGAGAAAGGGATAAGAATTTCGAAAATATTGGATATTGAAATCTTAGGATTATGTATATTTTTTTCTATTTCTTTTACTTTCATCTACTTTGACATTTATGTGTACAGATTTGTGGACGATTAAAATAATTATTTTTTATATTGTTCGAGATGTGTTGAAATAGTTGAATTTCTTTAATTTCTAATGTTGAGCTAGAGGAAACTTCGTATATTTGTAGAATTTATAAATGGGAAAAGGATAAGAAATTCGAAAATATTGGATATTGAAATCTTAGGATTATGTATATTTTTTTCTATTTCTTTTACTTTCATCTACTTTGACATTTATGTGTACAGATTTGTGGACGATTAAAATAATTATTTTTTATATTGTTCGAGATGTGTTGAAATAGTTGAATTTCTTTAATTTCTAATGTTGAGCTAAAGAAATCTTCGTATATTTTTAGAATTTATAATGAGAAAGGGATAAGAATTTTGAAAATACTGAATAAGGCATTGAAATCTTAGGATTATGTATATTTTTTTTCTATTTCTTTTATTTTCATTTACTTTGACATTTACGTGTACAGATTTGTGGACGATTAAAATAATTATTTTTTATATTGTTCGAGATGTGTTGAAATAGTTGAATTTCTTTAATTTTTAAAGTTGAGTTATAAATCTTCATATATTTTTAGGATTTATAATGAGAAAGGGATAAGAATTTCGAAAATATCGGATAAGGATCGGATTAAAATCTTAGGATTATGTATATTTTTTTCTATTTTTTTTTACTTTCATCTTTGACATTTACGTGTACAGATTTGTGGACGATTAAAATAATTATTTTTTATATTGTTCGAGATGTGTTGAAATAGTTGAATTTCTTTAATTTTTAAAATTGAATTATAAATCTTCGCGTATTTTTAGAATTTATAAATGAGAAAGGAATAAAAATTTCGAAAATACCAGATAAGACATTGAAATTTTAGGATTATTGTATTGTATTTTTTTTTATATTTTTTTTTACTTTCATTTATTAACATTTATTAACACTTATTAACATTCACGTGTACAGATTTGTGAACGATTAAAATAATTATTTTTTACATTTTTCGAGATTGAAATAGTGAATTTCTTTAATTTTTAAAGTTGAGTTATAAATCTTCGCGCAAAAATACCGGATAAGGCATTGAAATCTTAGAATCAACGTATGTTTTTTTCTATTTCTTTTACTTTCGTCCACTTTAACATTCACGTTAGAGAGCATCCAACAGCGCCGCTAATCGATTCTCGCAAGAAGTGACCACGGCCATTTTAAGGTTGCAAGAGTTGCCGTGAATTAATTGGCGATTTGTCCGCGTTCATTTTTTTTTTTTCTCTTCTTTTTCTCCCCTTCGATTTCAATTTTTCGCGATTCGAACAGCACGATCCGCATCCGCCGACGTGAAAGAAGAACGAGATCTCGGACGAGACACGGATCGCGCATAAACATTCGACACGAGGGAAGCCGGTTGCAACGATTAATATTGCGAAAATCGTGGCGTGTGTCGTCGTCGAAGCGACAACGTGACTCTATTCAGAAGCTGGATCTACAACCCAAGACATGCTTGCCCTTTTACCGGCTTGTTAATTCCACGATTGCACGGTGAACGATTATTCTGGCAAATTTGTCCCCCTCCTCCCCCGATTTCCATTTTCAGGCTATTAATTTACTTGTCCTACGATCGAACCTCTTTCCTTCCCTCCCCGTGATTTGTGTGTTTCACCGATTATCGAGCAAGCAACGATAAATTCGTGAACGATAAATTCGTTATTCATCATACGATATATATATTCACGGAATTCTTAACGAATTTCGCGATATTCCATTCTTAACGCGTAAACAACTTATTGCATTAAATTTATTCACGAAATGTCAAAGTTGAAGGGGAAAGTGATCCGTCTCCCATAGATAGAAATCTGTCCCAATCTCGGCAGAGCGCGTCCCATCAATTATCTAATATACGCGGCTCGTAACAAAGTCAGAAAGGTCGGAGAGGGAGGCGCGCGCGGAGGATGGCGATGGAGAGGCCATCCCTGGTTCGATTCGAGTCGCGTTTACGCTCGTCCGCGGAATAGTAATCAGCCACGACAGCCCTTTTACTCATTGTCAGCGGTGGCTTCGTAGAAAAGCGCGTGACTGCCCTGACAAATTGGCCTACTACTCCCAATGGAGAGTCAGCTCCGCGGGATCTACGGCCCTCGATCGCTCAAAGTAATTAATTATCGACCTCTCCGGGCCCTGCCTCCTAGGAGATCGTGCCGATCGCGCGCTGTTCGCGAGCGAAGAAAGGGAAACAGAGAGAGAGAGAGAGAGAGAGAGAGAGAGAGAGAGAG
>NW_006263473.1:998782-1000458 GCF_000469605.1 Apis dorsata
GAGGTGCGAACGATCCATTCATTATACAACATCGGCGAGGTCTTGTCTTTCGACGAGTCGTCGATGATGCTCTTTCGTTATTGTCACGAAGGAGACACTCGCTTGTCGCCGTTTTGCGGGACAACGATTAACGGGGCGAAGGATAAATTGTCAGACTCGGAGAGGGAGGGATGTGGGTGGCTAATAATATCGTTGAAATTATTTAAAAAAGGGTTTTATTCGGGATTCAATGGTTTAGCAAAAGAAGTATAGAGATTATAGAGATTTAATCGATTAGATTGAAGATAAATAAGAGATATTAATTGCTCAATTGGATAGAGATAGTTCTTTCCTCCTCTTTTCTTTTTCTAAATTTAAGATTTTATTACATAAATCAGGTACAAGATTATTCAGTTATTTCAGTAGGATGGATATCCATGATTGACTTCCAATTTTTCTGCCAATTCTTCTGGGTCGAATTTTCGTCGAGCGATTCCTCTAATTCATCGTCGTCTTTCAAATTAAAATTTCCAAGTTTAAATCTTTGGTACCACTTTTTCCACGTTTTGTACCAGTGGCGCATAAACAATTTTAAAATAACTTCAACAGCTGATTTCCTAAGCTCTTAAGAAAAACTCTTAAGAGGAGCGCTCGTCACTTCTTAAAAACGAAAGAATTCTCTTTCAGATGGCGCCACGAACGGAAATAATTCGAATTCGGTCAGAAGTTACGAACGTAGAAAAAAAGAGGAAGGGATATTATTTGCACACCTAATACTTTACACACCTAATACTTTGTGAATTTATATCTTCATATTTCTTTTGTATCAGTGGCGCGTAAACAATTTTAAAATAGCTTCAACAGCTAATTTCCTAAGCTGGAATGCAAAAAATAAACAAAACCGGAAACTCTCGTCACGATTCTTCTTAAAAACGAAAGAATGCTCTTTCAGATGGCGCCACGAACGAGAAATAATTCAAACTCGATGACATTATTTATCTAATACTTTGTGAATTTATATATTCATATTTCCACTTATTCAAAATATTAATCTGATTAGATTAAATACTTTGATCTTAATAAATTCCTATGCGATTCGAAGTCTTCGAAACCTAACCTATAAAATACATTCTCTTTATCCACAAAGATATATATATATACTTGTGTTCCCATTATTTACCTAATACTTTGTGAATTTATATATTCATACTTCCACTTGTCAAAATACTAATCTGATTAGATTAAATACTTTGATCTTAATAAATTCTTATGCGATTCGAAGTCTTCGAAACCTAACTTATAAAATACATTCTCTTTATCCACAAAGATATATATATATCCTTGTGTTCCCATTATTTACCTAATACTTTGTGAATTTATATATTCATACTTCCACTTGTTCAAAATACTAACCTGATTAGATTAAATACTTTGATCTTAATAAATTCCTATGCGATTCGAAGTCTTCGAAACCTAACCTATAAAATACATTCTCTTTATTCACAAAGATATATATATATCCTTGCGTTCCCATTATTTACCTAATACTTTGTGAATTTATATATTCATACTTCCACTTATTCAAAATACTAATCTGATTAGATTAAATACTTTGATCTTAATAAATTCCTATACGATTCGAAGTCTTCGAAACCTAACCTATAAAATACATTCTCTTTATCCACAAAGATATATAT
>NW_006263473.1:1000529-1001743 GCF_000469605.1 Apis dorsata
TCCTTGTGTTTCCAAGCAGACTCATCTCCCTGTTCGAAAATCAACAATTCCATTCACGACGATTCAATTTCCATTAATTGAGCCAGCCAATTCGAGGCCGGTGCACGCGAGAACAAATGATTATTCGGCCGCGAGATGGAGGTCTTTCCGCGGCTCGCCAAACTCGGAAGTGTGGCAAGGTTGGCGGCGGTGTAAAAAGGGAATCGGTCAGTTAATGGATCCCGACACACGAGCGGTGGTCGCCACTGGGTGATTAATTGTCGAACGATACCGCGCTTTCCTGACGACGAACTGCATCAGGTGGAGGAGTTCGCTCCAAACTCTTCCTTGGAAAGAAAAGGGAACGAATAGCGTGGGCGAAGTGTGTGAACGATTCATTAATTACCTCGATTGGACACACGGTGCACGGCCATTGGATACGCTGAGAATCGATCAATTTGAGGTCGTTGCTTTTTCTGCTTTTGCAAAATGGCCGTTTTTGAGGGAGATCGCCTCTCGATGACAGGCGGTCGTGGTGGATTGATGACGGTTTGCTGTTGGTAAAACTGAAGATGGCGCATAGATGGCGCGTGTGATTTGATGTGTTCATAGATGATTCGCCACGAATTTTATTTAAATTGGAGAAGAGTAAAGTATATATGGATAACATTAATTAATTAAATAAAATCAATTGGATTGATTGAAAGACAAAGGTAAAGGAATGCAATATCGTTGAACGATATTTGAATTCTATAGAAATAAAATAAAAGCTTCTAAAAAATATATTTTTCTGTCGTGTTATAATTTAAATATAGAGGAGATTATAATTCGAAATAGTTATCTCTAAGAAAGTGTTATACAGTATTTATCGAACGATTAATTGTTTCTTGTAAATATATCAGGTCATGGAAAGTAAAGTGCAGCTTATTTATTAACAGCTTTACGAGAGTTGTGTCCCTCTGTAAACATATGAGTTATTAATATATTCTATACACAGAGTTCACTGTCGTCACTTAATTTGAAACATTCACGTTCCTTGAATCTCTATTTTTCGAACGTCCTGTCAGTTACACTCAATTAGCAGTATTTGCACTTCTGTTACTATGGCAGAGAAAGATGGCCAGTAGACTTTTATGCATAGGTATTTAAAAAATGTAACTGCATACATATGTACTTACATTTTTTTTTTTTTTTTACATCCAAATGAAATAGAAAATAACGAAAGAGAAAAGAAA
>NW_006263473.1:1002120-1013501 GCF_000469605.1 Apis dorsata
AAATGAAATAGAAAATAACGAAAGAGAAAAGAAAGGAAGACAAGCGTGCTATTATAATTGATATACGAAATATTTCTATAAAAGCAAATTTTAATATCGAATTCAATATTATCTCATGACACGTGGAGCACTCACGACAAAATATTGTGTCCAAGGGATCATTACCATAATTACGTTTCTATATTGCCCAAGGCTTAAGTTGACATTATAAATTATTGAATATTGATGACATTACAATCGAATGCCGATAGTCGTATAATTAAATCGATGTGACGGCGTTGAAAATTTACATCGATTCGGAGGCTGGAAGCGATTCCAAAGATGTTACTGATTTATTTTAATATTTATGATATGTCAGAATATATTTAATTTTTTGTATCCTTCTATATATATATTTTATTGTTCTTTTTTTTTTAACGATTGGACAAAAATAAATTTCCACTCGTTTTTTTGCTTTATCAATTTTTCAAAAAAGTTCATACACGATTATTATTATTATAAAAAATTTCTTAACCAATTATAAATCGTAAATATAACAATTTCATAATTTCGAATTCAATTTTTACTTTCTCTCTCTCCTAATCCAATACTATTATTATTATCGATACTTATACTACTATCGATAATTTATAAAATTTTTTCCAAGAATAGAAACACGTTATCCAATCATTCGTTTTAAAATTACCATGGAAAAATGCGGTGGTTTTCCACCCATAACTTTGTTTCACAGCATCGTACGTTTTCTCATCCATTGCTCGTCAGAAAAGTTTCATTGAAATTCTATGTGCTTTACTGTTGCATATTCATGTCAATGTATTTTGTCGTGGACTTTCTAACAGGCCATCATAGTCAAGACGATTGACCCCGTGGGTTAATGAGTTTTATGCATTACGTGAACACGAGATTTAAGCAGAGATTATACAACCGATAAATTATTCAGGATCAATGATAAACAGACGTTCACAGGTGGAATTATTTCGATCGAATATTTTTCGCTTTTATTTAATTCGATAATTAAATTATTTCGACACTTTCTTTTTTTTTTTTTTTTTAATTAATAAAGAATATTTCAAAATATCAATATGACAATATTTACATCAAATATAATCATACAAATATCATCATTTCATTTCCTCAATTCCATCCAACAGCAGAATAGTTGCACGATCATAATCAATACTTATAAGTCCAATCTATCATAACAACCAATACTAATATTCTTCACATATTGAAAGAGAAACTCTCCAACGAAGTATTATAGAGACTTCACTGTCGATCGACCCATGAATGTCCTTTATCAAGCTACCTGACCATTCTCTCGACAAACCAATTTAAGCTGAAGTCTCTAATCATTCATGAACACGAGTAACAGAACCTAGCTTACTATCATTCCACTTCCACGATCTCGTAAAAAGAATATATAAATGCTCGTACCAAAACGGTATAACTATATACCTAAACCAACATTCCAAAAGAGGGATTCACTAACGATACCATAGAAAGTCATGCAAGTAAGACTGCATCATCAGTCAACCAACAACTATGCATCCTCCACAAACCCAACCTAACCTAACCTTCTCTTAACAATCCAATCCAAAGTTCACCACTCAAGCACTTTTTGCCAATCATTTTTACCAAAATTCGTTCATTCCAATTCCACGAAACTTAACCTAATATACCTAAACTTTAGACTAACAATTCGAACCAAAGGCTACGTAAGAGACGATCATTTAATGCCACCTCTCATAAGAATCTAAAACACATAACTTTAGACATAACCAAACGATATTAAATTCCCCTTCTAAAAATCCTAAGACTATAAAGTTCAACCACCCAAACCCTAATCAACTCAAATCGTTGAAAAAGTAACGCGAGCCTAAATCGATCATTTGGACCACGCCAGAGGGAAAGCCAAGAGTGGAATTCGATTAGAGGAGATTAGAGAAAGCGATGGAGGTGGAGGATTGGTGTTGTCCCAGCGATGAAGAGGCGCGTTCGCGGACGAGTGGCTTTCAGAGCGAGACGTCAGATCACGAAGACAAAGCCATCCATCCGAGAAGAAACCGGGGGACCGGCGCATTCCATCGCCTTACGAGGCGTCCACACGCATGTTCCATCACGTGCACGAGCGCACAATGGTGTGTGTGCGTGCGTGCGCACGCGTGTGCTTGCGGCTGGCTTCACTGTTTGTGAACCTGGAAGCCTGCGGTCGCGTCTACGCTTCGGGGTCACGCGACCTCGCTCGAAAAGAAAGAGAAGGCTGGGCTTCTCTTCTTCTATGTGGGCTGGACGTGGACCTGCCCAACGGGCCAACGATCTCCACGCTCTCGAAATCAGTTTAACGATCGGCCCTGAAGCGAAGCAGGGTTGAGAGAAAGGGGGGAAGGGAGGATTTTTTTTGGATGATACGGGTGCTGGTCTTACGTGGGCCAGAGATCGTGGATGATGGAACGGTGGTGGACGGATAGGGATTTAATGTCTTTTTGGTTTTGATTGGCGTACAAATTGCGGTAGAGATATCTTGTTTGTAGTACTTGACTTGTAGCCTCGTTATTGAAGATTGATAAGAATTTTTGATTTTTTGATGATTTTGAATATTCTAAAAGATTCGTGGGATACATTTTATTTTTATACAATTGAAGGTTTGTAAAATTGATCCTCCTTCAAAATTGTTGTATCGAGTTTTCATATGTTGAATGATATTTTTGATCTTTCCTTTATATATTTTTGATTGCAATCGAACAAATTAGAATTTGTTATTATCAAAGTATTCCTGTAACTAAGATACTAATTAAATTCTATTGGAAGATTGAATCAATTTGATTCGTTGAACGATATTCTTGGTGACCCCCATATATTTTGGATTGCAACAAACAAATTAGAATTTGTTACTATCTAAGTATTCGTGTAAGATACTAATTAAATTCTATTGGAAGATTGAATCAATTTGATTCGTTGAACGATATTTTTGGTGTCCCCCATATATTTTGGATTGCAATCGATAACGAACAAATTAAAATTTGTTACTATCTAAGTATTTATATAAGATACTAATTGAATTCTACTGTTGGAAAATTGAATCAATTTGATACATTGAACGATATTTTTGATGTTTCTTTATATATTTTGAGTTTCAATTGAACTGAATAAACAAATTAGAATTTATTTTTATGCTATTATGAATTTATTTACTGCTATTAACTACACTCATCAAAGTATATTTTTGTAATCAGATACTAATTGAATTCTACTGGAGGATTAAATTAATTGATACATTGAATGATATTTTTGATGTTCCTTCATATATTTTGAATTGCAATTAAACTCAACGAGTAAATCAGAATTTGTTTTTACTGTTTTTACTGTTAAATTTATTTTTGCTGTTTTTATTATTATTAGCACAATCATTAAAGTATTCGCGTAACTAGATACTAATTGAATTCTAATGCTGAAGGATTGAATTAATTTGATACATTGAACGATATTTTTGATGTTCCTTATATATTTTGAGTTTCAATTGAACTGCATAAACAAATTAGAATTTATTTTTACTGCTATTAACTACACTCATCAAAGCATTTTTGTAACCAGATACTAATTGAATTCTACTGCTGGAGGATTGAATTAATTGATACATTGAACGATATTTTTGATGTTCTTTCATATATTTTGGATTGCAATTGAACTGAACGAATAAATCAGAATTTGTTTCTACTACTTGATTAAATACAATCATCAAAGTATTCTACTATTGGAAGATTGAATCAATTTGATACATTGAACGATATTTTTGATGTTCCTTCATATATTTTGAATTGCAATTGAACTGAACAAACAAATCAGAATTTGTTTTTACTATTATTAACCACAACCATCAAAGTATTCGTATAACCAAATTCTACTATTGAGAGATTGAATCCCCTTGCTCGACGCGCATTTCGCTCAAATTACAAATCCAACAAGCGCACAACCATCCCCCGTTCCTCCGAAATGGAAAGCGAGCGAATCCATCGATCTTCATCATTCACCGCACGACGATCGGCCAGCATCGCGGAACCGGATCGAAATCTCTTCAAGGTCTGCGACTCGTCCCGCCGAGAGTAGACACTAATCCTTTAATATCATTTTACAAGGCGTCTTCTCGCGATCCGGACCGCGTGTCAGGTTATGGAAGGCAGGACACGAGTCCAGGACGACACACCGCTATCGCCCCGCTCGAATCTCCTCTCGGCCTGACATTCAGGAGGACATCGATCGACGATATCGTTTCCCTCTTTTTCCTCCCGTTCTCTCGCCTACCGACTCTTCTTACTCTTTCTTCTTTTTTTCTCCCGTCGATCCCCTCTTTTCCTCTCTCTTCCTCTCTCTCTCTCTATCTGTCGCGTCGTTTTTCAATCTTCCCCGAAGAAGCTGAGGAAGGCGCACGCACGGAGCGCGCGTGTCACGCGAAGGGGAGGCAGAAGAGGGAGGGTCGCGTCCTTTTCGTTCGTTCGTAGCTTCGGGAAGAGCACGAGCTCGGATTGAAGAATCCTCCGTGACCCGAACCGGTCCGCCTCGTGCTCGTTCTATGGAGGTCAGAGGTTCTCAACCTAGGACAACGCGTGGACGTACTCGCTGACTTGACAGTCGATATCCTCTTGCCGAGAAAATATTTTTTTATTACTTAATCGGGTTTTAAGAGAGGTTTCGAGATATGGATTGGAATGATACGTGGATGTACAATTTGATGTTTAGTTTGGGAAAGATTTTAAAGTTAGGTAAGATGTGGTTAGGTGTTTGTTTTAGTAATGATGGCGATGATTTTTGGTAGGTGAAGATTATTCGAGAGCGAATAAAGGTGGAATAGAAGGTACAAGGTTTTAGAAAAATATTGTATATTCAGATCGTTATATTGTTGATAATATTTGAAGACGATAAGGAAATGGCTTGATCCAAATTTAATGCTACCTGTCTAAATTCTTCGATAACGAAACGCAAGAAGAAATATCTTTCGATCGATGATTGGATAAAGATTAACAAAAAGATTTGTTTCCAAGATGAGAATAAAATTTCTTTATTCAATTTGTGGCAAAAATTAATCGTTGTATATACATTTATTTTATGATTATTATCGTAATTACGTATTATGACGATTTTGAAAGTGCATGAAGATAGAAAATGGAGTGCGACTGGTTTTTCCCCCCTCTTTCTAATTCACTGATTTAATTATAGTATTCTACGAAAATAATTAGAAATGACATTGTTAAATATAAATTAGTGATTATCAGTTAATGGAAATTCTGAATTTAGCATAAAAGATTGCAAAAGTGATTTTTGAATGAAAGAGGAAAGGAATGAATGAATGATGATGATGATAATAATAATAATAATAATAATAATAACAACAACAATGAAATATGTTAAAACTGAAAGTATAAAGTGAGAAGTTGTGAAAGTAATTTTAAATTAACGTACAAATATGTTTACATTACTGGACTATAAATTTGGTAATCTTTATGACTTAATGAAAGCTTGGCTATAATAGAAGGTACGCAATCTTATCTATTCCTCCCGATAATTATACTATTTTGTTCGCTCGTAAACGAAAGTTGCAACTTTATTTAATTTCTTGTGCACGATTTAATAGTGACGTTGTGTAACCAAAATGAATCAAGAGGGAACTTAATGACCGAAGCGGTCGACGTTATTAAAACATAACTAATAACACTAATAGCAATAATTATGAGAAACGTGCTAATTTCGTAACAGGTTGTTGCTTCGAGTGACAAGCGGCT
Organism: Apis dorsata; assembly: GCF_000469605.1. NCBI lineage: Eukaryota > Metazoa > Arthropoda > Insecta > Hymenoptera > Apidae > Apis > Apis dorsata. The sequence continues at coordinate 1,007,895 of NW_006263473.1, forward strand.
GTTTTCTAAAATTCGCGTGGAACTTTCCAATCTACTTTCAGTAGCTTTTCACATTTAATCGAAACGTGTTATTAACGATAAGTAGTTAATTAAAATGTTGAATTAAATTTACGTCGAATTACTTAAATATACGTGATAATTGTACGGTATTTTAATAAAATTATTTTTTATGCATTATATTTTTATATTATTTTCTATTTTTTTCGTTACGCGATCCAAACGTTGAAATCCAAACGCTTCAATGTTTGATTTTTAATTAAAAATTATTATTATATCGGATTAAATTGTCGAATACTGGACTTTTGATCCGATAAATCATGATTTTACGGATTTATTTAAAATGATACGATATAAAATCTTATTATCTTTTAATAAAATATACATATTTAAAAGATATAAGGTATTTAAAAAATAAAGATATAAGGAATTAAGACTTATTAAATTGTAAACAATTGGAATTTACGTGAGACGATAAAATGACATAGCGCGCCGCGCTGTGGCGCAACAATGTAACAAACATAAAACTATCTCTCTCTCTCTATCATCGTCTCCTTTCCTTTAACCCAAACTTCTCTATTTACCTATTTCTATATTTCTTTTGATTTCTAGAATCAAACTAATTATCAAAATTCTTGTAGAAAATTTTCTCTGTATATATTTATTTGCAAATAAAAATTTACAATATTAAAATTGAGTCAACGTGGATGTTAAAATTGTTAAAACGTAAATTTGATCAAATTTGCACATTCTCTTCACATTTCTTTCTCGATAGAATAAAATCTGTCTCGGAAACAAGAAACAGATTAGAACCATTTCGCAATATCAAGTTTATACTGCGGGCAAGGCATACGTGTTCTCGTGGTATCATCGCGGATAAACAGGAAAAACGTGGACGACGAGATCGTTGGGTCGTCGGTTCGCGTGCAACGGCAGCCGTTACTTTGCCATTGTTGCACAACACACATCGGCGTGGAATAGTCGTCACCTTCGGTGACACGTCACCTCTGACTTTTGCGACGTGCTGCGAGAGAAGCAACGCTCGAGCACGTTCCACGAAACGGCCTAATCCGCGCTCCATTGCATATCCACTGAATAGCCAACCGTGCGCCTCTATACCTGATTTTGCTTAGGTTCGAGGTAATAGAGAAGGAAGGAAAGGATTCGCCTTTGCCCTTTCGTGTTCTCCTCCTCCGTGGAATTTTTTCTCCTAGGCCGATATCGTTATTAAAATGGACGATGATGGCGCTGGCGAGTGGGCGTATGGATTGCCACAACCAATTCGTTGGGGAAATTGAGGTAGTTTTCTCGTTGAGTGTCGTTTGCTTAATCTGGATAGATGGCGCGTTTGATCCGAGGAAGAAGAATGAGATGGGTACGAAATGTTGTGCAATTTGTTCTCATTGTGTTTTTCGTGTGTCGTGATTGTGAATGAGAAAGTTTTGAGTTTTACAGAAAATTTAAAAGTATAATAATGAATTGCCAATAAATTTTATTTTTTGCATATACTTGTTGCATATACGTGTCATCTTCCACAATTATGAAATATTACACATACTTGAGATATTGATTACTTCATGTGAGGTGTAGGATGCATTAGAAGATTTACTTGATGATTCTGATTGATCTGATCTATCGCTTGCAACACTTTTGCGTTGAAAGGTTATGTTTCTATTGGTTATATCTGAACAGAAGTGGTAACAAATAGTGATAGAAATGGATAATAATTTGATGAAAATTAAAAATAGAAATTTCAGGTAATATTGTATCATGATTTGATGAAATTATCAAACATACTAAAACACATCTAACCTTTAAAATTTTCGCAATAATTTATGTTTGAAAAACTATCTACATAACAATTTTAATAAATTACAATAGATTAACAATATTTATTTACAAGAGATTCAAAAATATTTAAAAATATTCTGTATTTATTACACAATTTCTTCAATAATAGCCCTTCCAAAAGATATTAAGTTAAAATTTTCCCGCAAAAAGTGTCGAACAAAAAACTGATAACACAGATTCCCTCAAATTCACCATCCCGAAAGAATCTCTGAATCATTCATTAAACCAGAGATAGCCATTGTCCGCCTTCGTTCATTCGGGACGAAGAGAAGAAGAAGAAGAAAAAAAAGAAGCGAGTCACGCGTGTCGCAATATTCATTTTCTTTCGACTTGTCAGCCGAGAGGTCGACCTAGCCGACCTCTAGGCGTAATTACACAAAGGTCAAAGATTTAATGGAGTTGGCCTACGCAATTGTTCCCCACAATGCAGCCTGCGTAAATAAGTAACGTCTCTCCTCCGTTCCTGGAGGAGGAGAGCGCGCACACGAGCCTCCTCCGTGAACACGCGCTCTGGACCAGTCCTCCCTGGCTCATAGACCACGATGCTCGCTTATTCTAACAACCGTTGCCAACCGAATAGAATACCCGGTCGGGTCCTTTTTGTAAAATGCAAATCCTTCGAGCGCGGGCTTGCAAGGTTGCGCCGTGTGAACGAGATCCCGAGTCGAGTTCTTCGGGGTCGAGGCGTACATTCTAGCGACATTGTTCCGTGGCCGGAGTTTCCTCTTACTGGCCACCTCTTGTTTCTCTTGTTTCGATCACATGTGGAATTTCGTGGCTACAGATTGTTCGCTTGTCAACTTGTGGCTTTTTCCTTTTCTTCCGAATTTTAGGTTAGGAGTTATATCAGTTTTTTTTTTTTTTTTTGATTCGAGGAGTTTTATCATTAAGATGAAGATGAAAGTTTGAGATTACATCATAATTATCGAAACGAGTTCGTTTACAAGTTTATAATTAATTATTTCCTTGAAACGTCAGTCGTTTTACAGGACATTTCGTTCATTCCAGAATCATAGATTTCGATGATTAGTTTCGGAATTAGCTTCAACTTCGATGATCAAAAAGAAAAGAAACAAAATAAAACAATGAAGTTGTTAAGAAGATGGTCATAATCCGAATGAATGTATAGTAAATACTTAAGGCTTATAAAACCGTGTATCCTTTAATTCGGCGAGAGTCAAGACTTGATTATTCGATCGTGAAACGGTTAATACCAGCGTCGTGACGCTCGGCTCGTTATTAACATATTAGAAAGCTGGGCGAGGAGTATTTCATATTTTTACGATTCCCGAAAAAGGCGGCTTGCGTCAGAATCGTTGATCAGCTTTTGATACATTATCTGTTTCATTATGTGCATGGCATTTATTACTTATTGTGCTGCATGCCCAGTGAAAGTATCGTCCGCCGGTGCACGTTCATTTCGCAAAATTCAACGCTGCTTTCTTTTCTTCTTATCGGCCTCTATGCCGATGGAACGATAAAAATATGAGCACGAACACGAGTTTCCTCTCATTGTTATCTTAATTTCGATTCCACCTTCACTTCCTCCTGTGCAATTTTTCTGGAATGCCTCGTAGATTTCGTAGATTCGTGCCTAGATTTTCGAAACTAGGAAGAAGAATAAATTCATTAAAACACTCTTCGTTCTATCTTGTTTTCGTTTTCTACAATTTTGAAGCAAGATTCATTAGATCTTCATTTTCTTCATCATCTTTATTCCATTCTCTTCGCTATATCTCTTCGAGAATTAAAATTCTAAAAGAACCCAAACGAAACGAAAGAATGGTATATCCTTCCTGAATAAGCACAACGGAATAACAATTCGTTTCGATCCGTTCCAAACGATATCAAAAATTCCTTTCTTCCCCTCTCTCTGAAGAAAGAGAGCAAACTTCGACCCATTCTCTCGTTCGAAATCGGAAAAAAAAAAAAGAAGAAAAGACGACAAAATTCCCTCGAATAAAGTAAGGGAAGGATAAGGGAGGAATAAGGAAGAAAGGAAGGGGGGAGAGACGCGGAGGAGGAGTGACATCATAGGTCTTTGTCCACGGGACGGGAAAGAAGGTGTGGGTGGGGTGGCCCGTGCGAGGATTGTCGTAAATGTCTTCATCCGTAAGATATGAGATGCCGTGGGCGTTTCACGGGCACGCGGGGGCTCGCGTGGACACCGGCATTCGGCCGCATTAACCTCCGCGAAAAGACGTGGCCGTGGAGGTGAAGGTGAGGGGGAAGCGGAGGAAGAAAGATGTCAAGCCGGTCCACGTGGTGTATCGCGCCAGATAATCGAGATGCGAACGGCCACTTTTCCTCTGGAAACCCACCCTCCCCACCCTCCAATATCCTCCGTCTTTTCGTGATAATCCGTTAGGACGTTTGGCCGATGGTAATCGGCAACGGATCCTCCTTCAAGTTCGCAACAAGCCAGAGGAGATAAATTCGAGAGGTTTCAGCTTTGAACGTGATACTGAGTTTTACCTTCGTCGTGCGTGCATCGGCTTAGAAATTGCTTTTTTTCTTTTTGAAAGCGAGTAGAGGGATATTATAATGTTCTACTCGTAAATGTTATTTGTAAGAGATTTTCAGATTTTGAAAATTTTCGAAGTTTTTAATAACTTTGAGATTAGATTTTCGAATGATTGATGCAGTTGAAGTGAAACATTGTAATTTTCGAGAATTTTCGTGTCAATAGGTTAGGTTTTGAGCGATCGATGTGCGATATAAGGAAGGTGAAATGTAAGTTCAAAGTATGAAAGTTATTATTAGAATTATCAGTTACTTTTAGTTTAAATTCCATTATATTGATAACACGTTGAATTATGATAAAATCGTAATGTAAATCGTAAGTTTTCGAACGGAGCTTGAACACGTGATAAGAAATCTGTATCGAATAATATAACTCGTCGAGAGTTAATAGTTAAATCGAAGTGTGTTTTAGTGATGTTTCACTTAAACAAAGATGTATTCGGATAATAACTTTCTTGATAACGGTGCATTGTGGGCGGATCCGTGGATTCCACCGTTTGAGGTTAGGATAATCTAAGAAGAGAGTTTACTTTATGAATGGTGTAGATAAAGATACAGATTTCACGATATGCTCAATGTTTACGTTTCGACGTGGCGATGCAGAGAATTTACAAGAAATTCGACGAAGGATATTTCAAGATTGCAACAATAATTCTTCCAATAAATTATATTCACCGTTGTTATGTTTCCACCGTGTCGTATACACTTTTGTCATTCTTATCAAATTAAACTAAATTGTTATACCGTTATACGTCATAAAAATGAAAGATAAAGAAAAAGAAAAATCGAAATGCAACGAGAAAATAAAATCGTCATTCATTCAAAAGAAGAACTTAAATGAAATACATAAATTAGCGGACAGGTTAAAAACCCGATCCCCCTCCCTCCTTCCCCCCTCCTCACTGTCCAAGCCTCGCCTTTCATCCCTCGCCAAACACGATCACCTTTTACACCCATAGAAAGTCGGACGTTCCTCCGCGATCCCCGATTCTTCCGTTTCGTCGAATCCAGTTACACACAGTACCCTACACAGAGAGCAGCGCCAACCTCGTGACACGAGAGGCTTTTACCTGGCCGTCTCCGTATTCCCGGAGCGGTGAAATTCCAAAGAAGAGGACTCACCTCGGAGGTTCGCGTCGCGTGTTGGCGTTGCACGTGGGCTGGGTACCACATTGAGTGAGTGAGAGAGAGAGAGAGAGAGAGAGAGAGAGAGAGAGAGAGAGAGAGAGAGAGAGA